>NC_081410.1:347759280-347919280 GCF_030272615.1 Cryptomeria japonica
AAGAACAACTTATCCCTTGATGAGGTAGATAACTGTAAGCTGATTTAGATCTTGTAGAAAACTTGATCAATTTTAATGTTTAAATCAATTTGAGGTAATATTATCTTTTCTGATTATTGCCTTGCGAGTTTAATTTCTGTATTCGCCTTTAATTATGAAATGGCATGTTTTGCTTTGTTTAGTAGGACCCTGTCATATGGCTTGACTTGGGGTACCTGATTCAGTCCTTTGTTCCGAGTTGACGATTGTATTGTGGTAGTGTCGTGTTGATCATATCCTCTTTGTGTGAGTCGAATGATGAATCATGGTTGACCTTAGTTTGTCAGGTCTCTAGTTAGAGTATCGTCAGTAAGTGTCATCTTTGAGTCATGTTGACCAGATGATCGTATCTCCCTTCTTGAACTCCGTTCCTCTGACCATGTGTATCCCTTGGTTTTTGAGTTCGTCTGAGTTTGTTCTAGTGTCATATGGGAAAGTGGCTTTCGATTGGGGGCCACGCCCAAAGTGGCTGCTGGGTAACCCGTCGAAAGTGAGTCTAATAAGTGATAACCTAATAGTAGATTAGAATATAATCTCTAAATAAGACAATTGTGCCTCACACATGAGACGAGTGCTATCATAGATTCGACATGCTGTGAGAAGGCCTGAAATGGCAAACCATCTTCCTTGTCTTCACGAGAGGATGTGTGGGTCCACATAAGGCTTGGATGGGCCGGAAGCTCGGATTAGGTTGCCAGGGTGACTCAATGTATGGGACCAGGACCTATGAAGACTTGCCATGGTATCCATACCAGGTTGTGTGATGACACTTGTCCCTACGTTCGCTAGTGTGTTGTCGTTTTGTCCTGTTAGGAGTACCTTTGTGAGTCATCCTTTTTGTCTCTACCCTTGTGAGTGTCGGTTTCATATTAGACCTTGGGGGTGATGGCTCAGTTTCATGGATGCTCTCATGGACCTCTTGTATTAGCTTGATTATGTTCAGCCAGATCCTGTTCTTTTCAGGGATCGTTTATGTATTAATTGACCGATGTGGTTGTTTGTATATTGTTTATATTTCGCCTTGATGGCCGGATGGTAATGGTGTAACCTCTTGTATTCTTAACCTTTATTATTTATCAGAGGGGTCTTGCAGTTGCGCAGACCCAGAGATGTAGCCCTTTAGGGGTGAACTCCGAGATCATTATGGTGTTATGTGATGTTATTCTCTTATGTTTCCTTTATTCAGCTTTATCATGTATGATTAACTTATGTTAGAATGGTTAAGTGGATAAATGGAATTAACTTTAAATGCTTATATTCAGTTCCTTCTTGAATGCCATGTTGATCGAATGTTTAAGTGGTTTAGATGAGATTTATCGTTGATGCTTGTATGTAATCGTCTTTTAAAATGCATTAAGTTGGAAGATGAAAGAATGTAACTTAGAGTAATGAATTATACTCAGTTGTAGTTAAAGAATTTAAATATGCTTGGAAAGATCTCTTATGTTATGATGAAATCCTAGTGTATTAGATGTTAAATGTATGGTTTGTAATTTTAATGAAAAGCTTGAATGAAGATTATGAATGGATCTTAATGATGAATCTTCACTTGTGATTTATATTTCCCTCTTTTGAAAGGAATTATCCTGATTATGAATTATCTTGTTGTTAAGATATTCAGTTTATTGGATTAATTGTGTGAGTTAAGTGAAATGTGAAATTTAAGTAATCTCGTTGGGAAACTCTTTAGGTGTTAGATGATGTCTTCTGCTATGTAATCTGAATCTTTGATATCTTGTTGCATCTTATGTGTTGTAACTTTAAAAATTAAAAAAAATTGCACTCTACTCTTGTTTTTTTTGGCTTATCCCTTCGGGGTTTCCTGGCGGGGCATTACAAGTCCAATCCACATGTTACATTAAGTCGGTCCATAACCTAGATAATATTGAGACCCAATTTAAGTCCACACACGCTAAAGCAATGATCCTAATTAATTAAGTCTCGAACATGATCACCATAAGCATCTTGAATCTCCACCAGAAGCTACACCAACACCACTTATGCATATCATCAAAGATCTTCAACAAAGCTTTGTTGGTGAAACCCTCATCGGAACAACAAACCAAGCTTACCAATAAGCGGGATAGCATTCGATCACTAGATCAAAACCAGCTAACTGGACATGAATCTGAGTAGCATGAATAATCCAATTCCATATCCCAAACATACCAGAGCTTATCGGATCATGATGATCCAATCCATAAACCAAGCAACTTACTAGGACTAGAAGGATACTGATAAACTGCCAAAGAAACTAGCATAGTCGGTGTTGCCAGTGTTGTCAGTGTTTCCATCAATAACAAACAACAATGCAACACATAATCAATTCCTCCAAATTGCCAACAATTTTTATTTAATGTTATGTTCTTTTTAGATGATCCTTGTTACTCTATTGATGCAAGGTAATAAAGAGTCCAAATCCATTGTAACATTTCTCTATTTGTATCACAATTATTCTATATGTCATATTTATGTTGTCGTACATGTGCTATTGTTCACAATGTGCCTTGTTTTGTCTACTTGGGGATGATGCAAAACATTGAGTTTTCTTTTTGGTCTCTTCCATGTTGACTCCAAAAGGAACTCATTTGTTAACTCTTGTGCTCTTCTTCCATTGTGTTCATAGTTACACTACCTTTTAGGGGATGAGGTCAATTTAATACAAATATTCTTGATATACATTATTTATCATAAGAGCATATTGACCCAAGAGTTAATGGGTCCCTTATGTGCTTGTTCCTATATATTTTGTGACCATTATCCTTTGATTTTTCATTTCTTGGGGGCATCTCATTGTGGTAACATGCTTGTCTTTTGGATGCATGCTATTGTAAAGAAATTTCTCCTGATAAAGTATATGTAGTTGATTTAATGTGGAGACATACACTCTGCTCAATGTTACACTTAATGCACAAACCATGACATGTTTTTTGTACTCAAGTTATTTTGCAAACTGAACCTTCTTTGTAATTTGGTATTTTCCTTTTTCAATACTTATAGTAAGAAAATCTTACCAGGCCAATGCAGACATTCTCTCTCTTTCCTTTTCATGTGTTGTCCCTTTTATCTTGATATTAGAGTAGTAAGATCCTAAAGTCCCTAGGGGCTTGGTGTATTTTTTCTCTTTGATATCTTGGTGATTTTTTTTCAATGCAAGTTTGTACTTTACCATGAGTATGTTTAGTCTCATACTCTCACTAAAGTGGGGGCTAAATGTAGCATCTTAAATTGTATCTACATATAATTTTGTCCTTTCCTAGACCCCACCTTAGTGCTTTGTCTTTCAATGCCCAAGGACTCTATTTCGATTCTACTCACACCACCTACCAAACCTAGAATTTTATCACCTTCCCTACCTTCTCCCTAAATCTATGTCCTATTTCTCAAGAACAAGGCACAGGGAACCCTAGTCCTCTTAATCAGTTTCCAAATTTTGGCCCTCACAATAGTCACCTCATGTGAGCATAAAATCTAATCCTATCCAATGCCCTGGTCCTCTAATCAGTGTCCAAATTTTGGTCCTCACAATAGTCACCTCATGTGAGCAGGAAATATGACCCTGTGTCAACCTACTCTAAAAATCCACTTAATTTTTTCGGAATTCGAGTATAAAAAGAGGTCTACCCTTCTTATTTAAAACTCTAATCTAACAATCCTATGGCCTCAATTGCACTCTAGAAAATTAAATTGAAGAGAAATAAGGCATTCATCAAGCATTAGAGAAGAAGTCAAGTTCAAGCTTTCAAGATGGAATCCATGATCAACTTTCTATGAAGACATTCTACAAGACTTCCTAAAACCCTTACATGAGGATCCAAACAAGCTTCATCAAGATATACATTTCAATTACAAGCATTTCATTTTAGATATAGCCTTTCCCTCAAAAGGAAATCATCTTGTTGTGGTTTCCATTTCAATTATTACTTCAAATTCATGGTTAATTCTTAAACTGAGGTTTGAACCAAGGGAAATCCTTGTCCCTAACACTTTATTATCTATTTATATGTGCGGGAATTGACATAGAGTTGTACTCAGAGATTTTGATAGAGTTGAAGATGACTAACAAGTTCAGCTTTTGATAGAGCAAAATTCAAAGGACCAAGGCAAATCTCTACTACATGGTCCCAAAAAATCAGGTTGAACTTTTGGGTATAGATTCTAAATATCTTCTTCTACCCAAATCCCTATTTGTGGCTTTGTTGGGTATTTTTAACATTATATTCTAGTTAATTTATTTCAAATTCTCAAATACTTGCCTTATACTATACTTTACAATTCCAATCACATTTTCAACTCAAACAAAAGGGAAGTAAGGCTTGAATTAGCATTCAAGCTTCTTCTTAATAGAATTGAGGTTGGATATATTGTATTTATCTTTATTTTAATGTAATGCATGTTAAGATTAGGTTATTTCCTATTTTAGAAAGCATAACTTATGAAACCCTAATTTTCACCAAATACAATGACGTAGAAAATGTATTCAATAATTGATATTGACTATGGTTTTATTGAAAGATAAACATATAATTACATAGGTACACATGTATAAAATGAATATATTATATTGATGATATTGATTAATATTACTATATTTTTCTTCATAATTACATCTATCTATGATTTTAATATGAGGTTAAATATCTACTAACATAGGTACATGTGTATGTCAAATGTGAACATATGTACATGTATACTTAATTAAATATATTTTTATTACTTATGATGCATAACAACATACATCTATATAAATATAAGTATATATGTATATATATATGTGTGTATGAATATACAAGTTGTATCCACGTAATGGGATGGTATATATCTTGAAAATAATAATACTAAATTATAAAAAGAAGATATGAGATCTTTTATTATTGTGAATATATTTTTGATTAACCATATCATTATAAGAACTAAATGAAAAATTAAACTTTTAATAACTTGTTTGAGAAAGATGTGGTTGAACATACAAACCACATTATATTAATGATTTTTTTTAATTATCAAATATTTTATCAAAGCAATACAAAATCACTGCTTGAATTTTCACTTCACAATGTCTATTTATTATAAATTAGGCAATGAAATCATAGTCAAATAGAGGGTAGTTAGAGTTGTACGCCATATTGTTTATATTTAGAATACAACACTAGTTCTTAGATGGCATGATGGTCATAAAGATTCACTTGATCTGGTACTCTCATGAAGGGTAGGTACACTTCCTAATGAAAGGTGTATGAGGGATTGCCACTTTGTGGTTGGAGGAAAACTGCTTGGGTGATGCTCTCCCTCTTGTAGTTGATAGATTCTGAAAACTTATTTTATTAGAGACAATAATTTGATTTTGCATGGCTATGTTATTGGCTATTGTACTTAATGTTATTAGAGACATTACCATTTGTACCTGTGATTATCTTCTTGACCTTTTTTATTATGTATTATCAAAATGAATTGTTGAGCAAATCTCTACATGGTAAAATACTTGATGAAAGGAATCATGTACCATTGATGTAATAAAATGCATAAGATATTTGTAAACCATTTATAAGAAAAAAATTAGATGTTATTTTTAGTCTCTTTATTTATTTATATTCATCTAAAAAAATAGTGTTTTAATGAATATTTTGAGTTGTTTAGAATTACAAAAGCTATTGTTCATCTTAATAGACACATGGGACTAGTTGGAAAATTATTTTTTGAAAAGATTTTAATGAAAAGGGAGATACATCATCATTAGCATAATAATAGATAACCATCAAGCATGCACCATAAGAGATAGGATGCGGTAGAGGATTCTAACTACAACAAGATTCGGTTATTAGGAGAACAAATACTTCACACATAATATGATTTAACAATAAAGTTAGAAATAACTTAATAGGTGTGGGGAAATTTCCTTATAGGCCTCCTTTACTAGTAGATCCTAAATTAATAATCGTAACAAGAGGAAGTTCCTAATATAAATAAAGATCCTTCATGCATGTATATACCCTTCCTCTCAAGTAGTAATAGTGCCAATGCTAGTTTTACAAGTATCATAAAATAAAATAACATGAAGAGTATTCTAATAATTCTTCTGAACAAGATTATTAAGGTCTAAAGATATAACAAGTTTAATATCCTAGACAAAATTTCTAAGGACCTCAATTACAATATCAACCAAATAGATATCAAGACACACAAGGAGAAGGTCCATATCAACCATTAGGTCAAATATTTCTAGTACCAACTCTAGTGTAGAAGGTTGCACCCAATTTACAATATGAGTTGGTCTAAGGATAAAACAATCTTTCAAATGATACAAATACATATTGTTTTCCTTGCAATAATGCACATCCATCTAAATATTTTATGAAAGGAAATATACAATACAAGATAACATAACAGAGGAGTTAAGGTGTTTATCTAGGAGGAGTATACAATACAAGATAACATAACAGAGGAGTTAAGGTGTTTATCTAGGAGCACAATAAGGGCAACATCCATACTAGCCACCAAGAGTTTAAAAAATAGTTCCTAAACATGCATTATTCTCTTGTATTGAAGAAAAAGAGGATGCATTCACAAATTAACCTTCAACTTCCAATGCCCATTAATAATTTACCCTTTCCAAGGGCCAAAGGTAGATTTTCATCCTAAATTGGTCACACAAAAGAATATAATTATGAAAACATTTAGTCCTATAGTTTAGTGGAATGAGGATACAAATGTATCAACACAAAATCATAGAGAATTGAATATGCAAGTTGAAAGACCAAAATATTTTGGGTATGCCCCCAATCCTTGGATAGTCAGATCAGTTAATGTGGTTGAACAACTTATGAAATATCTAGCTCATATTTTTTACCTAATGTGCTATCCATTGTAATGAAAAAACAACATCTCTAGGAAGTTCTCTAGAAGTAGGAAAAGCAAATTTCAATAGATCAAATAATTATTAAGAATAGAGAAAGTAGGGTAGTTCCGGGCATAAGACTGCATAAGTTAAACATAACTTTTCTTTCATAACTATGAGTTGAGAAGTATGTAAAATAAAATCTATGTCATTCTATTAGGCAGTGTTAGTGGGTAAGAATTTGCTACATAATTCCATGATATACTCTAGTGGTAGTACCACTATTATGCCTAAAGAAATAATAGATTACTTTCAAATAGCACATGAGCCTTTCGAAAAGGTAGTCATGAGATTATATGGAGAGGTACCCATGATGGGAATAATTAGTTATTTTCCTCTTACCTTGTGTGCTTGTCCAAATGAAATTGTGCCTCGAGATTGTTGTGATTGATATCCCTCTAGTTTTTTTATGTATTTCAATTGAAATATTTTTTTTGTAAAAATTGACAATTACTTTTTACTTGATTAGTATCACCTTATCCTTAGAAAAAATAATGGGTCTAAAATGGACATCTTATTTGAGTCACTTCATAAGGATCATATCACTCACGAAGTGATAAGAGTTTTTGATCCAACACGTGCCATGTTCTATGAGGATGAACATCGTAACATGAAACTTATGAGAGAAGAAATTGTGTTGAATAGATAAACTGATAAGGAAGAAGCACTTTTTTGAATCCATGCAACACAATCCATTCATTAATTATGATTCAATAGGACTAGGGATGTATATGATTTGTGATAAAGAAAAACAAGTCCTTAAAATAACTAGTTCATAAAGAATCAAGTATTAACACCAATGAACCTTCATAGCCTTGGAAATTGGATTTAGATGGCTGGAGATGTAGAAATAGTTTATAAGTGGGTGTTTGAGATAATAACAAATGAGAATATTAAAATAGCAATGAAATGTGTGCTCGCCTGTCCAAACGTAAAAACTTAGAAGCTTTCACAATGCCATCAATTTCATTAGAGAATAATCAGTTAGGCCGAAATTCAACCCCTTCAAATATTTGATCACTTTTATCAATCATTCTCTTTTGTGTTGATATAATTGTATATGAAATGATGCAAAATTGACAGTAATCAACATAAACAAAAAGATACAAAATTTAAATTCAACATAGAAAGGCCGATCTAGAAATAAGACACATAAAGGAACTCTCATTGAAATCTCGGTCTGAAAGTGGTGGACCAGTGTGTTTGGCACCTTAATCCTAATAGGTGTCATGTAGCCTAAGACTTCAAATCCTATATCAAAATGCTCTTCAAATCACACTTTCCATAACTTAGTCGAAAAGCTTTAGATAGGTGAGCAAATTGGAATAGTTTAGGGGTTTATACCTATTCAAAAGTTATAAATGTTGGTTTCAATCTGTAATTTGCAAATCTACAACTCTCTATTGCTAGGTTTGTCACCTACACAAATAAAAGAGTAAAATTGTTGTGTTGCATAGGAGCTTGCCTAAGTCAAACCTTGGCTAGGAATTAACCTCCACTACATCTATGATTGGTTAGGAAAGAGAGCTACCCCTAGTAGGGAAGAGGCTAAATTAGAAGTAAAATATTGAATGACAAGATTATACTTCAAGATTGATAATGTTGGTGATTTAATGCTCTTTAGATAATTCCTCCAGTGTTGATATAATAACATGATAAATCATTGAAAATCCTTTCATGAAAGCATACTTGAAGAAAAATTATTTTAGCTTGATGTTCCTTCTACTCATATATGCTTTTGAGGAAGGAATACTTGCTCTTGAAATAAAATTACTTAATGTGTAAAGATGATAAAATGAATTAAAGATGATTCCTTTATATAGGGTTCTCAAGGTATTTTCATATTTAAGTTGACTTCCAACAATTATATCAATATATCGAGATTGGATCAAAAATCTAAATAAATTATTTTTTGTAGGATTAAGGGACCGCATAAAATATATGGTGCATTTTTTCCAACCACAAGATGTGTTATAGGCAGCACTTATGACAAGAAAAGTTGAAAATAATCTCTTTTTGGTCCAATAAGTGATAAGAGATGAAAAAACATAGAAAAAGAGCTCCCCTACATAGTTATTGCCTCAACCCACTAGGTTGACTCTACAAAAAAATGATGAGAAGAGGGAAAAAGGATTATATTTCAAATGTGATAGAAAATACAATCAAGGACAAAAATACAGTGAAAAGAAATTGTTTTATATCAAATGTCATAGTGAGGAAAAAGAGAAGGAATGCATATTAGATGGTGATAGGGAGTTAGGTGAGAAATCCCATGGTTCCCAAATGATCATTTTTTTATCACACACTCTTAGGTTTCAACACCCCACAAACTATGAAGGTAATGGGTTTCTTAAAGAAGAAAAGACTAACAATGTTGATTGACTAAGGTAGCACTCATAATTTCACAACAAAAGGTTGATTGCTCATCTAAATTATTTTATATATCTAGCTCCAGAGTTTTAGGTCTTAATTGTAGATGGTGGCACTATTAGTTTTTCTAGAAAATGCCACAACATTAAATTATCCATGTGTTGGAATCCAAGAACACTGAGAGGGGGGGGGGGTGAACCAGTGTTCTACTAGTAATGTTAGTTTTGAACTTATTACTTATCAATCGGTTAACGGTAAATAAAATTAAAGTACATATACCAAATAACACATAGAAAGGCAACACCATAACACTAGTATTTGTATGTGGAAAACCTTGCAAAGGGAAAAACCACGGTGGGGCTGATACCCACAATATCTATATACTTGATCAAGGTATACAAATATTACATGAGAGGGTCTTCACATGCAGAAAGGCCAACTGCCTAGAGCTCACTGTCAAACACAAAATAAGAAGTCTCACTGACTTACAGAATATTACAAAGTGTTTTACAACTGAAAATAAACTTATAAATTGTATCTGACCATGTTGGATAAGTTGCGGTGAATGATCTAATAACCTTCTTTGTATACCGGTTCACTGATGATTTGTTCTACTACCAATTATGATGTGCACGTGAAATTGCACACAATTGCTTCTAATCGCTGACCAAAATACTCACTGAAAATATTCACAACCAATAATTTGCATTACATCACATATCTGATCTATCGCTGAAATGATCTTCTTAAATATACTTCCAACTTTACCATGTCGGCTTCAATGAGAAATATAAACATGTCGGCTGTTGGAACAAATGAAATCCAAACATAATCCTAATGACCATGTTGACCATCACACGTTACCACAAAATCCATAAAATAAATAATCGGGACCAAAAGATTTCCTAACTGGGTCCTATCCATTACGGGGTTCCATATACACATTACTGGGTTCAGAACATGTTACCGAGATAAGGACTTAGTCAGGTATGAAGTGAATTTTGGTGTTGGTGTTAGTGCCGAATGTGAATACCAATACCGGTTAAGTGCAATGAATTTTGGTTAACCAAACAATAAAACCATTAACCCTAAGATAGTGAGTTGCCATCAATGACAATTCAAAATGCCATTAACACTTACTGGATGAGTGTCAATTGCCAACAATTTCCCCCTTTGGCATTGATGGCAGCACTCATGTGAAAAATGATACCATCCATGAAATTGCCATTGAATCTCCATGACCTTCTGACCTATACATGAATCTGCTATATACATCTGATGCTCCCCCTAAGAAATATATACATTTTTCACCTAATCCTCCCCCTTTGGCATCAATGACAAGCAGGATGCCCACAAAGAATTTTGGCAGTTGTAAACATGAGCCAGTTCTATACAAAATTCAAAACATCTGCATAAATATTCTTCAAAAATGATAGTTATCCCAACCATGCTTAAGAGATTCAAGAATGGAGAAGAATCCATTCAAGATACTAGCATAATACTCTATATCTTCTTAGGTAGTGGTATCCTCCTTCTACAAGTTAGAAGTACACTCTATTTTATGAAACAACAAATTATCAAGTTGGGGACCAATCAGATTCTGGAGCTCATTTTCTCTCCTTATTATTCTATCCCTATCCTTCTCCAATTTTAAAATTTGATCCATAACCATCAAAATTGGACCATCCAAAGAGTTTATCAAATTAACTATCAGGTTATAGGAGTTATAAATTTGAATTCATTTTTTTCCTATAGTCAGACAGTTGCTTGTCTATGGAGATGGTGATCTTATCAAAATCTAGACAAGTCTTATAAACATTACCTCCTTCAGTCAAAGCTGTATCAATGGACTACAATCAAGTTTGAAGTTTCTCCTTGTCCATCTCAATAATTTGCAAAAATGTTAGCTTCTGGGCCGCCACAAAATTTTCTTTAGCCTTTGTTAGTGAAAATTTCAATAAAGAATCATAGTGCTTAGGGATAAAATCAATAGTTTCTTCTATTTTACCTAAAGAACTTGCACATTACTAAGCTTGAAATTATGGGACTAACTGGTTCAAAACCTCAAAACTATGTTCAATCATTTTTTTGTCCTTTGACTCTTCTTGAGCCAATTCCTAAGTAGCCTATGCTTCAAGAGTTTCTACTGCCAAAATATTCTTTGTCAGTGACATTTGGTGGTAGGGTTTCTCAAAACTAATCAAAAGTTTTGGTAAATTTCCATTACCTATGGTAGAAGTGTCAATTGCCAAGCCAAAGGATAGATCCACCATAGTCTCCTTACCCTTATCAACCAGTGAAATAACTTTTGTATCATTTAGCTCTTGTGCATTAGTGTCTTCACCACTTTATGCCCCATCCAAAATCTCAGAATCCTTTACACCTTTATCCTTTTTTACATCTGCCTCAATATCCTCTACTATCTATATATTTTAATCAAGATGTCTTCTGCTACAAAATGTGTCTTAGCAACTAGTATAGTGGTTTCTGGTTGAGTTATTGTTGGTTTCTTAGTATCTTTACTTTGTTGATCTCTCAATTTCTTATCCTTAGCCAATTGAATATTCTAGGATTGCACAAAACTAGAACTCAATTCATAGCCAAGACCCAAAAGAACTCTTATCCGGATCTCAATTATTTCCTTCCTAATCTCTTCAAATATTTCCAACATAAGGTTGTTTATCCTATACTTGGGATTGAATTTTGATGATCCATTTTTACTAATCAAGTCATCCATTTTCGGAGGAGTTATTGAAGGACAAAGATTGACCAATTTGGTCTTCTTAATCTATCTATCTAGAGACTAAGCATGTAGCTTCCTGACTTCTAACTTATCATATAACTCCTTAGGTAAAATTTTCTCTAGTTATATCAATGCCCTACTAAAAGAATCAAGATATAAAATAATAGCCTCCTCTATTTGCTTCTTGTCCTTTTTCTCAAAATCATAAAATAATGAAGAAATGCTATCTAAATTACCATCATTTATTATCTGATCAATCAAATCTTGAGTGTTCATCTTCTTCTTACTAGTTCTTCTTTTTGGTTCAGGTTTGGACTACTCATCTATTTTAGGTTTCCTCTTATATACAATTGTAATCTTTGGCTTCCGGGGAGTCTCATTGACTGGTTCTTGATTTTTTTCCTCTTTCTTCTCCCACACAACACCTTTCTTCTTTGGAATCTCCTTTACACCCTCATCTGATTCATTTTCCTCAGAAGAAATAGTCATATACTATTGGGTAACCTTTGGCTTCTTCTTAGGTGGCTCTACTAGTGTCTGACTAGCAGGCTCAACTGAAGATTCTTCTCGTTGATTGAGAGTCTCTATTGTAACCAAGACCACATTGGGTGTGGCTTGAGTTGCTTTCTAGGCTTGCCTTTCCTCTTTCCTCTACTACTTCATTTCTTCTTTCCTCTTTTCTTCCAAAATTTTGACTTTCTTCTCAACCTTGGCCCTGACATGACCTTCACTTATCAATGTCTCTGCTGCTACCTTGGTCATCTTCTTCTGGATTGCTGAAGCTACCTATTCCTTATGAACTTTGAGTCCTTTCCCCTGAGCAGTACCAAATTTTTCTTCCTTCTCATTTATCAGTGCCTGTAATAGGTGTTGTGCATAGGCATCCAATGTTGCCTCATCAACCTCATAGCCTATTGGCATTATCTAGATTGTCCTAGGTTGTATAGCCTCCATCATATATTCATATTTATCAACCATAAAACAAATTGTATCCTTATATTTCTCTACTATAGATTTGGGGATCCGGGACCTATTTTTCATTTTCTCTTGAAATATCTTGAAAAGTGCCCATTAATTTACTTTGCTAACCTTGTCCCCTTGCTTATCCAAAATTTCGGGTGGTCAAAAGCCCATTGAATCTTTGCCAAAACTGGGAACAGTGCCTAAAAAGTGAAATACTAAATAGATAATGAAGGATCCATATCGAAAGGTATTCTTCTTGTCTTTCTTGATCTTCTGCAAGTTAGTCATGAGTTCTTTTAACATTACACTGCATAAATCATAATGGGTGTCCTCCTTAACCATCTGATGTGCCATCAAAATTGTGTTATCAGAGACAATGTTTAACCAGTTTGACTGATAAACCTTATATCTGATAATCATCACTACAAACTTTACATCTATATCTCTGACACCATCTACTCTTAGAGAAAATCCATCAAAAGTTGTGCCAGTAAGTTTATTGAGCTCAGTGTTAGATAACTTACACCTTGTGCCGAGAATGCCTCTGATTTTGTGCAAATAGGTGACATTTTTTATGACTTCCTCTGTAATCTTGTACGGTCGGTCCAACTAGATGAAATCTCCATGAATGTAGCTCAAGAAATAATGCACCCATTCTGCCTCATCGAAAGTTGGAAAATCCATGAACTATGTAAAACCCTTTTTCTGCAAGTGTGCAAATTTCAGTTTGAGCTAGTTGTCAAAATTAGGTTTTGGGTGAAAACATAGGACAAGTCATAACCTCAAAGTTCTTTGATATCGTAGTGGATATAATACCTAATATCCTTAGTATGAAGAACTCCATGATAGACTTTTGAAAATGCACCCAATGGCTCGTCCAAAAGAGATTTGTACAGATGCTTTTTGAAAATGGGACGAGGGCGGTTCTTAATCTCAACCACCAAAGGAGTATCAATGCTGGATGAAGATGAAGCCATTATGACCAAACATAGAAACTAAGGTTTTTGCAAACATGAAAATACCTTGAAAATCTATCGGGAGATCAAAATGCCTTGAAAGAAAGTGCTTTCTCAAATTGCCTTTGAACTTTGAAATGCTCTAGAAATTTTCTTGTCTAAATGCTCGATCACTGTGTGAAGAAATAACTTAACCTTTTCCATTTTATCGCCATTAACCCTAATTTTTCATTGTAATAAATGTTGTTGGTTATGCTTGACCAGTTCACATAGTCTGCGAGTCAGTTCCAGTGAACATTTGAAATCTACTGAGTATCCATCCGCAATTAGAATTTTTTTACTACAGACCTAATCTAGGGTATTTGCATGATCTTCAATGATTTTCCTACACCTAAGGCCAAGTACCTTAGTTACCGGTTGTATCTATTGCCGATGTAGGACCTGATGACTCTACTGTTCGTTCTCCCAATGGTGTATCGGATCTTCTTACCCATCTCATCTCATGTTGCTTCCTGAATTTTTCCACTTTTTCCCTGCCCTTCTCATTTGCATTTCCATTAGTTGCCAATGGGTTCTTACTTCAACAATATTTAGCTATATGCCCAATCTTGTTGCATGCATAACAAACAATATTGTTTTTCTGTATTGCCTTGTTAACTCCTTGATTTCCTTGATTTCCTTTTGATCTGTATTGATTAGCCATATGTCCAAATCTACTACATGCATGACATCTTACATTTCTAAGACCGGTGAATGATGCATTGTTTTGATTATTCCTATTTCTATACTAACTAGCCATATGACCATATTTATTGTAAATAAAGTATGTACCATTAAATTTTTGAGCATTGGGTTATCTTATTGGTGATCTCTAGTTCTAGTTGTCATGCTTTTTCTTTTGTCCAGATGATTGATCTTGTTGTGCAGTACCAAAGCTTTCTCCTTCTTCATAATTAAGACCTCTTTTATCATTAGCATCTCTCTAATTTTTCAGTATTTCATCAAGTTTAGCTGATCTATCCTTGAACTTGTCCTTGTACTCATTTGTAATAACCAAATCATCCCTCATGATTATAATTTGTCTCTCAAGTTCCTGTTCATTGTTCTAGGACTGGACCAATTCAAGTTTCAGCATATCATTCTCATGAGTCAATCTATTGCATTCTTCAGATCTATCCTTCAATGCATGAGCCAGGTTTTCTTCATTTTTCTTTCTATCCTCAATCTCCTTGCACATTCTCATAGTCAGGGCTTGCATCTCATTCTTCAAGATAGTGTTCTCTTGAGTAAGTTTTTGACAATGATCCTTCATAGCATCTTCCTCATCACTGTTCTAATTTTGCAATTGATCACAAAGTTTTCTTCTCTTAGCCTTAACAACTGAAAGCTTTTCTTGCAATGAAATGATGTGTTCTCTGGCTTCCTTCAATTAATTATTCAATTTACCATTCTCCATATGCTCATTATCAAGATCCTCAAGAGCAAGTTGAAGTTGTTGTTGCAGACTGGTTTCCATTGATTCCAAATTTTGGATCTTCCTCAAGTGGTTAAACTTCTTCCAAGGAACCAAGATTTGATACCAATTGTTGGAATCTAAGAACACTAAGAGGGGGGGTGAATCAATGTTCTACCAGTAATGTTAGTTTTAAACTTATTACTTATCAACCAGTTAATAGTAAATAAAATTAAAGTGCATATACCAAATAATACATAGAAAGGCAACACCATAACACCAACATTTGAATGTGGAAAACTATACAAAGGGAAAAACCATAGTGGGACTGATACCCACAATATCTATATACTTGATCAAGGTATACAAATATTACATGAGAGGGTCTGCACATGCAGAAAGGCCAACTGCCTAGAGCTCACTACTCAAACACAAAATAAGAAGCCTCACTAACTTACAGAATATTACAAACTATTTTACAACTAAAAAATGAACACATAAATTGCATCTGACCATGCTAGATAAGTTGCAGTGAATGCTCTGATAACATTCTCTGTATATTGGTTCACTGATGCTTTGTTTTGATACCAGTTATGATGTGCACGTGAAACTGCTCATACACACTTCTAATCACTGACCAAAATACTCACTAAAAATATTCACAACCAATAATTTGCATTACATCACATATCTAATATATCGCTGAAATGATCTTCTTAAATATCCTTCCAACTTTACCATATCGGCTTCAATGAGAAATATAAACATGTCGGCTGCCGAAACATAATGAAATCCAAACATAATCCTAATGACCATGCCAACCATCACATGTTACCACAAAATCCATAAAAGAAATAATCGGGACCAAAAAATTTCCTAACTAGGTCCTATCCATTACCGGGTTCGATATACATGTTATCGGGATCAAAATGTGTTACCAGGATCAGGACTTAGCCGAGTATGAAGTGAATGCTAGTGCAGGTATAAAGAAATGTGAATGTCAATATAGGTTAAGTGCAATGAATTTTGGTTAACCAAATAATGAAACCATTGACCTTGAGATAGTGAGTTGCCATCAATGACAACCCAAAATGCCATTAACTCTTATCGGATGAGTGTCAATTGCCAACATCATGGTTGATTATCATCTTGATTTTTCAATGTATGTTATATTCAAGATACATCCTTAATCCTAAAGTATACATATGGTTATGAGTGGTCAACTAGTGGCTACCTTAACTCTATAATTAAGTCATATTGTCATTATTATATTTCTATTTGGTTATTTAGGTTGGACTTGGGCCTATATAGTCATATTTAGGTTATTATGGGTGATATCCTAGCCATAAAATCTTATATCAACATCAAATTGTGAAGTGTGTTCTCATTAGAGATATTTGAAAGTTCGCCCATTTTGCAGGGTAAAAGTATAGAGTTGTGTTACATTTTAGGCCAACTTATCAATACAAGTAAATTTAAAAATTTCTATCTAAAGTCAATTTTGGTCAAATATATGAGCTATCTAGATTCATTTAAGCTAGGTTAGATATTTCTCCAACTTTTCCAATCAAAATTGTTAACTAAATGCATATGTAGCGCCATTTTGAGGCCAATTTATGAAAAAAATGAAATTATTGAACCCTTTTCAAGAACTATAAGTGTAGTTTTTAAAAAAAATTATTTTTTAATATTTTGATTTTTTTTTTTTTTAATTTTTACTAAAAGTAGATTGTTAGTAACAAAATATAAGGTTAGTTATCCTGTAAAATAAAAATACTTAAATCTATTAAAAATTTGAAAAAATTATGATACACTAGATAAAAGATTCCAAGTCAAGATAATATAGTTTTTCTCTATTTTTGATAAATTTCTAACTCAAAAGGTTACATCAAATTTGAATATAGTTTATTTTCAATACATGCACATTTTTATATTTATTTAAAGAATACATTTATCAACAAAGTATGCACCCTTGTTGAGTTACCAACTTAACTACCTGTTAAAACATGGGATGATCTCATTTAATGTGGGATTTGATTGTTGAGACCAACCTCCATGGAGGGTTGGCTCCCTTAGAGCTTCACTAGAACTAAACTAAACTACTAACTTCAGTGAGAAAGGGGAAAATGGATTGCTTGGAATGAAATATATGACTACTAAAGTGGTGCACCAAAGTAATTTCAAATCTATACCACTATTTTTGACACACAACTAACCAATGATAAAAACAATTCTATGCACAACTCAGAATTTCCATATCCACATGCATCAATACTTCATAGCGAGGTCATGATATTTATTATCTTAGAAGGAAAATGTAACAATACTTCAGAACTATGATTGTTAATACCATCTACATAGCCTATAACCTACATAAAAAAAACGTATTTTCTGCATAAAGGTGTTGATAATGAGACATGATTTCAAGGATATTCATAGAAGAAGATACATAAATTAAATGATAACACACAGTAAAAAACTTCGTATGAAGGCAAAAAAATATCTTTTATTGATTAAAAGGTAGTGTTGGTTCCCAAATAAATAGATTGGTGACTCTATCAGGGAGTTTCCTGTAAAGGATTCAAGTTTTATATCAAAACTCTAGAAAGCATAGTTTTATAAATTTTATTTTTTTGAAAATGAAAAAGGTTGTGACTCTTGTCAAGATCTTCATGACTGGTTTTACTTCAAGGATAACATTGTATGAGTGAGAACCTAGAAATTACATAAGTGGTTGGATTCAAGACACTTGAGTATCAGGGTTCATTTTCGTATGTATAAAAGAATATGTTTGCCTCAAGGGTATCCAAACAATCTTGTGAATAAAGACAAATGACTTGTCATAACCCTCTTTTTGGACCTTGATATGACTTGCTATTACTACTACTACTACTACTACTACTACTACTACTATTATAATATTAATTTTATGAGTAATGTTAGAAAGAAAAGATAAATTGAAATAAGGTTGAAATTTTTAAATAAAAAGGAATTTAAGTGGTGAAACACACATGAGGTCATAATTTATTTTAAAATTGCTTATTCTCTCAATATCCTAATTGAGCACATGGTGTAGGAGAAATAAGAAGATTCTAGAAAATAAATCTTAAATTCAAAATATTAAGGAATAAATATTAGATTTAGCAAATATATGACATGGGAGTTACAAAATTATTCTATGACAAGAATAATTCTATTCATGGCATTTTGTATGACAAAGGAGTTACAAAATGCATTTTTGGAGGAGAGTTTGAATTTGAATTTTGAATGCATGGTCAAATGTAACACCCATTATGACAACAATCATTTTTGAATGAAATTAATTTAGAAATTTTTTATTTTCTCAATATAGTATTTAGCACATGTTGTAGGAGGAAATGAGAAGGTTCTAGAAGAGAATTTCAATTCAAATTTTTGCATGTAACCCCCACTATGACAATTAATCATTTTTGCATGAAATTATTTTGGGAAAATAATAAGAAATCAATTTTTTTATATATGAAAAAAAAAAATTGTTGAGTTTTTGGATTAAGTTAAGTGGGTTATTACATGTGGTATCAGCATGAAGGTTCAAGTCTAGGCCTTGAGCTCACATCAACTTATGCAATCTTAAAGAGTATCTTGGAAGTAGTTGGAGGTTGTAGAGGTAAATCACTATTTATTAAATCAAGAACTAAATAAGAAATTCAAATTTCAAGAAGACCTAGAAGGTAAAGAAAGTGGAAGAGGAAAGCATACCACCACTTCAAGGAGTCAAAGGGAAGATACCAATGATGGAATCAACTACACTAAAGGAATAATGAAACAAGAAGTCAAAACTATAATCAACATATTAACTAATTAAAGGGATGAGATCAACTCCATGGAACAATCAATGCAAGAGCATAGAGCAAGGCAAAATGACATCAAGTAAATAGAAGTAGGATTGAAAATGAGAACTTTGGCAATAATTAAGGAAATGAGATGGATAGTAGGAGGGAAGATGACATATATAGGATCTATCTAAGGATTTGAGGAAAATCAACCCACACAGGTTTGATGGGAGAGAAAATTGGTGAAGGAGTTGAAGATTGGAAAAATACTTTGAACTAAGTGTATTTTAGATTCCTATCAACTTAATGGGAAGTGGCTAGTTGGAGGACTAATAATAAAGAATAAATGGGTATAATAAGGATATAATCATATGAGATCAATTTAATCACCATTTTCATAAAAGTTGACTATCACAATTAGTCTTCAATGAGAGGGTGACGTAATTCCATAATCTTTGACAAGGGGCTTTGATAGTTCAACAATAATGAAATAAGTTTGTCAATCGATAAAGTATGTACCTACATATCAAGAATGAGAAGGGTTAAACCAAGAGGTTCATTTTGGGACTAGAAATACCAACATAAGGGGAAAAATCAATGTGCATGGACCCATAGGCATGAAGGAAGTACTTGAGAAAACTTTTAAATAAGAAAGGAATCTATTTGAGCCCTAGTAATGATAATATATAATTTTAACGAGAATCACTCATTCAAAGGGAAGCATGAATTCAAGGGGAACACAAACTTCAACAAGGGTCAATAGAATAATTTATCCTAAAGAAGCCACATCATAATCAAAATCAAAGGGATGGATACAATATTATAACTTATCCACTAAGGTTTGATGAAGTAAGGAATGATCCTCTTAGGAATCAGGGGAAATAATGATAGAGCCATTCAAAGTCTTGGAGAAGCACCAATATGAATTGTGCAACAAAATAGATTGTTCTATTTAAGTATAATGGAATTAATATGATAAAAGGAATACTACATGGGAAGAATCAATTATGATTCAGCAAATGTTTTCACTTTGGTTATAAACATTATGAATTTGCAAACTCTTTTTAAGGTTATAATTAGTGCATCGGGACGATGCACAATTTAAGGGGGGAAGGATGTCATAACCCTCTTTTTGGACCATGATATGACTTGCTATTGTAGATAGGAATTTGGAATTCATCAAAGAAATAGATATTAGACTAGCTCAATCACAAAAACTAGATTGCAATGATAAGAAATCCTAAAAACTATCAATCGAGATATGAAGACAAGATAATCAAACCAAATGAAAACCATTACAAACGCGAATATCTCCTCCATAATTCTCCATTGTCCTTATTTCTCCTTCAAATTGCTTTGTTTGTGGATCTCACCTACAAATACAAATTGCGCAAGGATACTAGAAGTGTGATTGATTCTCTGAAAATGTGATTAATTTGATCCTTTGATTGATGAAAATCATCCAATTTATAGACAAATTGGAGAGATGACAAGATTAGTATGAAGAGATTTGAAAGGAAATTTCAAATCAAGGATGACAAGGATGACAAATATGACAAATTATGACAAAATTGACACTTTCTATGCAAGATTGATTGATTGACAAATTATGACAAAATTGACAAGATTGCTATGCAAAATTGATTGATTGACAAATTATGACAAAATTGACAAGATTGCTATTTCATTCCCATGAAATTAGGGAAGAGAGAAAATAGCCTCCATGATTGCAACAAATGGAAGCATAAACATAGGAGAAAATTAGGGGATGAATTTAGAGGAAATATTAGAAAAATTGAAGAAAATAGGAGAAAAAGAAAATTAGGAATTAGGAGAAATTAGTAAATTAGGTGAATTAATTAATAATTTTTCATTCATTAATTAATTCACAAAAAGAGGGGGAATTAATTAGCCAATTAAATAAATATTTAATTGTGACAAGAAGACTTAGGATAAATAAATAAATTATTTAACCTAGAGGGAAAATGACAAACAAGATTAAATGAATAAATCATAAAACCCTAGAAGATGAATTAGAAATGCAAGGATGACAATTAGGTCTTGACAAAAGATAATTGATATAGGGTCGATTTGATCATGATTCTGACTGAAAAAGGACCAGTGCTAATAAATGATTGAGATTGGTTGACAAATTGACCAATATTGACAAAGAGATCAAATTGATAGGTGCCAATTGACGAGGAACAATGACTAATTGATCTAAATTGACATGATTGAAAAGGACAAGGATCGATGACAAATCGATCACAAAATGACAAGATTGGTCAGGACAAGGATCGATGACAAATCGACCGCAAAATGAAAAAATTGGCAAGAGGACAAAACCCTAATTCCATCATCGATTAGGATTGACGATGTCCAAAATGATGATAAATGAGCATGCACATTGATGCGACAGGATAGGATCAACCAAAATCATGACTGAAGATTGTTATCGACGAGACCAAATTTGAAAGCGAGAAAAATGAGGAATGTAGAAGAAGGACTCGATGCTTGCAAATGATAAAGACCAAGTGCGCAACATAAAAGAAATGTTAATGCAACGCAAGAACCCTAAAATAAGGCAATGCGCCAATGTTAAAGTATGACTCCGCAAGCGTTGACCATTTTTAAATGTCTACATTTTGCCCCTCTTTAAGACAATGCGATTTTAAGTGTTGTTTCAAAGAACAATAATGAAAAATGCCCCAGACAATAACAATGACATATGCATGCCCCCTCGAGGAATTGGCCGGAAAAAATCCAGAAAAGAGGCCAATTGATCGATAAGAATGACAAAAAATGATAGGTTCAAACAAACTGCCAAGACTGACAGAAGAAATGTTAGTAAGAAGAAATTAGACAGAGGACAATTAGAGATGAAGGAAAACATGCTTTCACAAATGCACATAAGTAGGTGAGAACCTTTATTTAATGTAGCAAAGTGGATGCAAAGCATCATGGCATGGAAGGCCAGAGCTGAAACACAACCCCTTTTGCAAAAGACAGACACATTGCACACAAGGAATGAGTGAAGCATCCTAGGGTGTATACATCAAGGGTTGAGGTATGTGCGGTGTTCACAAAGTAAACGTACTTATCACAGACACCCAATGATATAGTTGCCCTAGTCTGTGACAATCATTCCACAAACAGCAAACACAACAAAGAAAAGAAAAAAGGGACCATGAACCATCCCGGTCACTCTAAATCACTCAATGACATCATCGAGCAACATAGGAACACGATCGAAGCCAAAGATAAATCAGTAAAAAGATAAGATGCACAAATTTGACCAAGTCAAACAAACAGTCTGATCACCATTGTCAAAGGTGGAAAACAAGAATGATCATGTTGTCTGGTTTCAAGGAATGCGGTACCCCGTCTAAGATAGGACACAGTCTAGTTTCGAGTATACCATAGCCTGTATAAGACCCATGATAATATTGACAAGCACCAATGGTAATGTTGATGCTATTTTGATTGATGTGACAACTGTGATCAGGTTGAATGCTTGCTTGGTCGAACAGCTTATCTGTTAATGCATGATTTCATTAAAGCGCAGTGTTGTAACATGTTATCTGTTTGTTGTCTACACAAATGTTTGATCGATTGTCATTGGATGTATGCTCAGCGATCTTATGCACAAAGGGGAACCGTTTATTGACAAAATGCAAAATGCCAAAGAAATTGTTTTTGGATTTTGGTGTTTTGAAATTTTTTTGTTCGTTGTTTTTTTCAGGACTTTATTTGACTTTTTAGGGATTTTTTCGGGACATTATTTGATTTTTAGGGATTTTTTCAGGACATTTTTTTATTTTTAGGAATTTTTATGATTTTTGCCCCTAGTGTCTAGCAAGGCAAGGAATATGACAGGTGAATAAATAGGCTTTCTAAAATGTTGGTGGATAGAGGGAAGACAAAGGCCTTTTATTATGGAGACAATGGGACAAGAGACTGGATATGACTATGTAAAGCAGTGACATGGCATGAGGGACATGTCAAGAGGTTTTTGAAACTATGTTTAAATTTTGCGTCCTTATGTCAGATCAAGATCAAGGAATGAAAAAGAGTGTATGGATAGTGATAAGATATGGATAGGATAAGAAAGACCAAGAATGGATAAGGGACATGGACTGAAGGTCGGGATTGGCTAAGGGATACTGGCAGAAAGTTGCAATAAGCTAGGGAATATGGATGAAAGGTTATAATAATCAAATGGATAAATATCAAAAGCTATGATAGACTAAAAGCTACAAACAAGATGCATAATGCTCATGATGATCCTCAGCCTTGTCAAGATCAGAGGTGGAAAGGGAAACTGGACATGAGGGACAATAGGATATGAAGGGTAATGACAGGGGTTCGATAGGATAATGAAGGGCAGTAGGATATGAAGGAGGAAACCTGCCCCCAAGTGTGGTGTGCAAGCAGTTCATAGATTACGTATGACTCCTGTTTGCCAGGTTTTCATCACGGTACTTGTCCAAGACACCTGTTTGCCAGGTTTTCACCAGTGGACGAATTATTTTTGCTTTACTTTTTTTTTTTGGTCTTTTTTTTCACTTTTTTTTTTTTTGTATTTTGACTTTTTCAATAGAAGATGGACACATGATAGGGGATGGAAGAATGACTCAAGCATCTTTTTGTTTAGATAGTAGCCTTGAAAAAAAAAATGGACCATGACCTTTAAAAGTATGCTCAAAGACGTTGGTAGGATAAGGACATGGAAAATAAGATGAAACTAAGGCAAGGATTTATGCAAAGGATTGGATCAAAGGGATGGAAGGATGGAAAATATGCATTGGATAATGGATAGGGTATTGGAAGAACTATGCTTCAGTGGATAGAAATGTTGGCAAGATTGACATTGGCACACACCTTGAGGGGTGACGGACTGATGGAGGAAGAGTGGGTTTTGGATATGGAGATTTTGATGAAGGAATAGCTAGGGATTTGTGGACATAAGGACCCAAAATAGATGATGAAGGTGATGGAGGAACAAATTTGAGAGGGTTGGATGGAGGAATAGCAACTTTGGATGCCAAGTTGGATGTTTCTTTAGGCTTTTGTGCTTCAAGGAGCTGCTTAGGGATCCACATGGTTTTTGATTTTTCATGCTTTTGTGGTTCCTTGGAGTGCATTGCCAACACAAGGGATTTAGGAACCCATATAGATTTTAACTTTTGTTTTTGAGCAATGGGCCTTTGTGGCCTTTTGGATATTTCTTTTTCTTTATAGATCATATTGTTCATTGTTTTGACATGTCGATTATATTGGACATGTTGATCCTTGAATACATGTGGATTGCTAGACTTGTGACATTTATACTTGGTATCCAAATTGCTTGGAGGGGGAAAGGAATGCATGGATGGATATGAATGAAATGGAGTTCTTTTGGATTGATGAAATTTACTCAAGGATGTGTGCCTTTTTTGACCTTGCATAGAGGACAAAGGAATATAAGGACCTAAGATGGATGGAAAGTATGATGGGGAAGGGATATGTTTGGATTTTGAAGGGATGTTGGATTTAGTAGGGGTACCCATGTCTTGAGGAATTTCACTGAGGCCATGACCCTTAATATTTTCTTTAACATGAAGGGATTCTTGCTTATGGAGATCTACTCCTTTGCCCTTATGAATATCTTGACTTGTAGGATACTCTTTTCTTTGGGAAGAAGACGCGAGTCCATTATGAGGTGGATATGATATGAGAGAAATAATGAGATCTTGAAGTGGATCAGATTGCACCAAAGTGGAAGAACCCATTATGCATGTCAAGGGTTCATGAACATCTTGCACTGATATGTTAGAATCATGAGGGGGATTAGGATCATGAGGGGAACTAGGATTGTGTAGTGGACATGGTTCAATGACAGGCTCTTCAAGAGATGGAATGGGAGAAATAATGGGATCATCAAAAGAAATGTGATCTTGGAGTGTATATGGAGCATTAAGACAAGGAGATGGAGGAACAAAAGGATCTTGTGGAGGATTTAAAGGAATAATTTGATCTTGACAAGGAGGAAGATCATTGGAATCCTCTTTAAAGTTGCTTTGCTTTGGACTTTTAATGGGACCATCATAAAGGATGGAAAGGATATCTTGATCTTTCTTAGGAAGTGCAATGCCAATGGGATTTGAAAGGACATTTTTTTCATGAAATGGAAGGGGATTGTTTGGGATTGGATGGACTAGGATATCTTGATCTTGCTCAGGGAATGGAGTGTCAATAGGACTTTGGATAGGATGGACAAGAATAGGGGAATCATCGTGAGTGTCTGGGAACATGGGGTCCTGGTCAACAATTGGATGGGATGATAAGGTTTCAGGATCTTGATCTTGATATTTTTTAAGACACGTTTCTTCATGCTCTAAATTATCCTCTTGACATGAGGTTGGACTTTGGATATGCATGGAGGATTCTGACAAGGAATCAATGTTTTGGCACAAAGGAAATGCACTTTGAACATTTGTGATGAATTATGGCAAGGAATCAATGCTTGAACATGAGGAAGAGGGACTTCAAATGGGGTCCTCTAAAATAGGTAATGGCAATAAAGTGCATGGTTGCATTGGGTCTAGTATTTCTGAAACATGACAAGGATGTGCATCATGAATTGGATTATCTTGGAAATCAATTATGGATAGCTCTTGGATAATGTCATCCTTGGGTGTATTGTTTGATGAGGACAATATGGAAGGTTCTTGTGAAACTTTTAAAGGTGTAGGGATAGATGCCACTGGAGAGTCAATTTATTTGCGGGGGGATGAGGCATTGCTAGACATAAGTGTATTATCTTGATCTTCCTCAAAGAACTCACTTGGTAATTTTCTTAAGAGCCTTGCAATAAGGCCACCTTTCTTTCGAGGTTTTGACATAGTTGAATCTGGAATTTGAACTTGTTTTTGGTTTGATGTCATGTTTTGATATTGGACTTGGTTCAATTGTTCCGACATGTTTGAAACTTGGCTTGGTGTGGGCTGCAACCTTTGTTTTTGAATGTTTGGTTGTGGTTGTTGACATTGATATGTTGGTTGAACTTGTTGATATTCCACCATTGGTTGTGTTGGTTGTATATGTTGGACCATTGGTTGTGTCTGTTGGATATGTTGTTGATTCAAGATTTGATTGAATGAAATTTGACCAAATGAATTTTGATTTGGGACTTGATTGAAATTTGTGCTTGTTTTTTGAAATTGTTTCATCATCTCTATTTGAGAGATGAGAGCTGGTATGTCTGATCGTTCGATAAGAGCTTTTACATCAATTGGCTCAAATTTTGGGTTTGGACCTTGAAACTTGTTAAATGTTTTGGACATTTGTGATCTATTCTTCTCAATGTTTTTCACTTTTTGTTCCAAAATCTCCTTTTCTTGAGCTAGTTTCTCCTCTAGTTTTTGTATTTGGACATTTACATCATCATGATAAGTTTGATCCAAGTTCTGAGACATGTAGAGATTGGATTGACATGATTGATTTCTCAATTGTGATGACATGGCTTCGTAAGAAGGTTGAGACCTTATTTCAACAAACATATCACTATGCAATGCAACTAATGGGATTGAAAAATGCAACCTAAAAGGATGACAATGCAACTTAATTGTTTTGTACCTTTTGAATTTTTGGAGACAAACTTTTGAAATGCAAAGCTAAAGACACAACCTTAGGAAATTGAAATGAAGTCAAGACCTTAAAGGACAAAGGACCAAATGACAATAGGACAAATTGACAATGTCTCACCTATATGCTTGGATACTAAGCTAGGTTTGACAAAAATGATATTAATAAAAGGACAAGTTTTAGACAAGGTCAAGACTTCTTAACAACAACTTAGGGTATCATCCAAAGTTTTGATTTTTTTAAGTTTGACAAACCCAATTTTTGAGACTAAATGCAAGAAGGCAATGATTATGACAATGACTTAGGATATGACATGAAAATGATCTAAGGATATGATTTGACAATACAATGTTAAGGATATACGAAGACCAATGACTTGGAATATGCAAAATGCAACCTAGGCAAGACCTAATTTTAGCATGACAAGGATAATGCACAAATGCACCTAAATGGAAATCTAGCTCGGATAAGACAATGAAATGCAAACTTAGGGAAATGATTTTGAGCCTAAGTGCAAAATGAGGATGCTTGCAATGAAAAGGACTAAAATGAAGGGAGATGACAATATGTCCTAGGACCTAAGTTGGACTATGCAAAACCTAGCCTAAAGTGACATGAATGTTGAGACAAAGTTTTTCAATGTGTTTGAAAGCCATGTTTTGAAAATGTTTTGAAAATGTTTTGAACTTTGTTGGATGAATGTTCTCTTTTTAAAACCTTGTTTGGACAATGTTTGGACTTGTTTGACACATGATGTTTTGTGACAATTGTATAATTCAACTTTTGACAATCACAAAAGACAAGATGTTTGGACTTAGACCCAAGACAATCATGCCCATTCACAACAAATCTTATGGCTGGCAAGGGCAACATATATTGAATCCTCTAACCATAAAATACAACACTTAGCCGGATAGCTAGACACTTGGTAGCACTGGCTCCCTCTTACAGTGCACTCACTTCTCGGGCATACCAAGCTTCGAGTTCAAGGGGCATCACTTCCCAAGAACTTGCTATCTCTAACTAAGGAGTACATGAGAGGTGTCTTCGACATGTGCCTATCACAATGCCTGAGCCAACAGATAGAAGGTTTTTGGTCTCTACAAACAAAAGGTTCTAGTTAAGGCATCCATTTGGGTGGGTATTGATCCGGTGAATAAATCATCGCAATAGCATTCCAGCACTTGTTGTCTACAACTTTCGTTGCATCCACAGTTATTTAGAGTGGTTCGAAAGAGCTTGGCTTTAGCCCGTCACACTTAGGGTCATTCCCTCTCACCAATGCCTATGCGAAGTGCCAGGCAAATCGAGAGATAGGCCCAATTCTAAGGGTTAAAACATGAAATCAAACTAAAAGCAATCAAAGCATGCATGGTGTTCATTAACCTTTAGGAAACTAAATGTGCAACTACTTTAAAAATCACATGCAAGATGTTTTAATAAAAGTCTTTGACCGCGTCCTACATAAGATTTGTTAGTAGTTTCATTCTTAGTCTTCGTCACACGTAACGCCAAGGTGCTACACAGAGAATCAGTACCAAAGAAAAACCAGCATATAAGAATAGAATGAAAATAAAGTAATTTGCAAGTAAAAACACTGGTTTTACCTCAGTTTCTGGCCTTACACAAGCACAGAATGTCTCAACACAGGCGCAGAATTCCTTGACACAGGTGTAGAATGTCTTGACATAGGCACAGATCTCTTTGACATAGGTGCAGGTCTCCTTAACACAGGCGCAGAAGTGTCTAGAAAGCTTTGGGTCGCCCCGTTTCTTGATTTTTCACCTGCAAATCAGCTCAAAAGCACTCAAAAACATGGTTAGGGGGTTAGTTCACATTGGGTTTACCAGAAAATGTAGATAGGAATTTGGAATTCATCAAAGCAATAGATATTAGACTAGCTCAATCATAAAAACTAGATTGCAATGATAAGAAATCCTAAAAACAATCAATAGAGATATGAAGACAAGATAATCAAACCAAATGCAAACCATTACAAACACGAATATCTCCTCCATAATTCTCCATTGTCCTTCTTTCTCCTTCAAATTTCTTTGTTTGTGGATCTCACCTACAAATGCAAAGGCATAGTATGAAAGCAAGATTGACAAGATGAAATGGTAGAGCAAGGATACTAGAAGCGTGATTGATTCTCTGAAAATATGATTAATTCGATCCTTTGATTGATGAAAATCATCCAATTTATAGACAAATTGGAGAGATGACAAGATTAGTATGAAGAGATTTGAAAGGAAATTTCAAATCAAGGATGACAAATATGACAAATTATGACAAAATTGACAAGATTGCTATGCAAAATTGATTGATTGACAAATTATGACAAAATTGACAAGATTGCTATGCAAAATTGATTGATTGACAAATTATAACAAAATTGACAAGATTACTATGTCATTCCCATGAAATTAGGGAAGAGAGAAAATAGCCTCCATGATTGCAACAAATGGAAGCATAAACATAGGAGAAAATTAGGGGATGAATTTAGAGGAAATATTAGAAAAATTGAAGAAAATAGGAGAAAAAGAAAATTAGGAATTAGGAGAAATTAGTAAATTAGGTGAATTAATTAATAATTTTTCATTCATTAATTAATTCACAAAAAGAGGGGGATTTAATTAGCCAATTAAATAAATATTTAATTGTGACAAGAAGACTTAGGATAAATAAATAAATTATTTAACCTAGAGGGAAAATGACAAACAAGATTAAATGAATAAATCATAAAACCCTAGAAGATGAATTAGAAATGCAAGGATGACATTTAGGTCTTGACAAAAGATAATTGATGTAGGGTCGATTTGATCATGATTCTGACTGACAAAGGACCACTGCTGATAAAGGATTGAGATTGGTTGAC
The DNA here is from genome assembly GCF_030272615.1 of Cryptomeria japonica. Classification (NCBI taxonomy): domain Eukaryota; kingdom Viridiplantae; phylum Streptophyta; class Pinopsida; order Cupressales; family Cupressaceae; genus Cryptomeria; species Cryptomeria japonica. The sequence goes on from NC_081410.1 coordinate 347,789,016, forward strand.
AAATTGACCAAGATTGACAAAGAGATCAAATTGATAGGCGCCAATTGATGAGGAAAAATGACTAATTGATCCAAATTGACATGATTGAAAAGGACAAGGATCAATGACAAATCGATCACAAAATGACAAGATTGGTCAGGACAAGGATCGATGACGAATCGATCACAAAATGACAAGATTGGCAAGAGGACAAAACCCTAATTCCATCATCGATTAGGATTGACAATGTCCAAAATGATGATAAATGAGCACGCACATTGATGCGACAAGATAGGATCGACCAAAATCATGACTGAAGATTGTTATCGACAAGACCAAATTCGAAAGCGAGAAAAATGAGGAATGTAGAAGAAGGACTCGATGCTCGAAAATGATAAAGATCAAGTGTGCAACATAGAAGAAATGTTAATGCAATGCAAGAACCCTAAAATAAGGCAATGCGCCAATGTTAAAGTATGACTCCGCAAGCATTGACCATTTTTAGATGTCTACAGCTATTATTATTATTATTATTATTATTATTATTATTATTATTATTATTATTATTATTACTACTACTACTACTACTACTACTACTACTACTACTACTACTACTACTACTATTATAATATTAATTTTATGAGTAATGTTAGAAAGAAAAGATAAATTGAAATAAGGTTGAAGTTTTTAAATAAAAAGGAATTTAAGTGGTGAAACACACATGAGGTCATAATTTATTTAAAAATTGCTTATTCTCTCAATATCCTAATTGAGCACATGGTGTAGGAGAAATAAGAAGAATCTAGAAAATAAACCTTAAATTCAAAATATTAAGGAATAAATATTAGATTTAGCAAATATATGACATGGGAGTTACAAAATTATTCTATGACAAGAATAATTCTATTCATGGCATTTTGTATGACAAAGGAGTTACAAAATGCATTTTTGGAGGAGAGTTTGAATTTGAATTTTGAATGCATGGTCAAATGTAACCCCCACTATGACAACAATCATTTTTGAATGAAATTAATTTAGAAATTGTTTATTTTCTCAATATAGTATTTAGCACATGTTTTTGGAGGAAATGAGAAGGTTCTAGAAGAGAATTTCAATTCAAATTTTTGCATGTAACCCCCACTATGACAATTAATCATTTTTGCATGAAATTATTTTGGGAAAAGAATAAGAAATCAATGTTTTTATATATGAAAAAAAAAATTAGTTGAGTTTTTGGATTAAGTTAAGTGGGTTATTACATGACTCAAAGATGGTCATAAAAGACTAAAAATAGTCCTCCTATAAAACCTGATAAATCAACCAATGTTGAAGGAGCTTCTACAAATGCTCCCATAATAACTGAATTACACAAAAATTCTCAAAATATCCAAGGAGAGGCTTCACACAAGTCATTCAAAGAATATTATAATAACAAGACTAGATTTGATGCCCAAAATAATGAAAGGTTTCCTCAGAGAAATTTTCATACTTTTCCTAGGAATAATGGACAACAATGATCTACATCTTCATTTAAACCTAATCCTCAAAAATTGATGGAGCTTGAGGATAATATAGTTCAATAAATTAGACATAATGGGGAAAGAAGAGACTATGAGGAAAGAATATCTCATCACTATGTGCTTTCACAACACAAGCTTTGTGAAGGAGGCAAAATCGATACGCCTAGGTCTTGGGTTCTTTCTTAGTTGGAGCAACACACACCACAAATGAAGAACTTTATTGATTCCCATTGTGTATGTACAAGAGAATCATTTGATGAGGATTTGTAGTAAAAGATAGAGCAAATGTTATCTCAAGTTGCAAGATTCAAATTGATAAGGAAAAAGAGGCATTAGCTCAAGAATTTCTTCAATTGAATTCCTAATATGCTATGAGTCTTATTGGTTCCCAAATCAACAAATTCTAAGTCCTAAAGAAATAGCCACTAACTTATCAACAGACTTAGAATAGGACTTGTCTAACGAGCAAGGTTTAGTTTCAAGACTAAACTCTTCTGCACTTTTGGCTCTGCAAGACCAAGGTGGGTAGACCTTAACAATGCCTTTGGACATTAACCAAACATACTCATTGATATTTTTATGTAAGTAGATGTCTCAATGAAAATATACTAAGGAAAGCTTCAACAATTAAGACATTGGCTAAAATATTGGTTTTCTTACTTTCACTCAATTATTGAGACTATTTCAAGAAATACTCTACTCCTACTCCTACAAACAGAAATGAAAAGTGTTGACAAGATGGATGATTCTAAACCACTTTAAGAAGGAAACCAGTGCTTATCTATGGGCAAATAGTCCAACCTGTAGATTATTTAAACTTGCCACAACATACATGCATTTGGATACACTTAGGCATTCTATGACTTGCATATTATGCTTACAGAGGTCACAATAGATTACAAAACATTTCAAAATATACATATTATAGTAATCATGAAATAGATTTTAACCCTTAACTAGAAGAGACCCATTCATTAATATTACACATTCCCAATTGCACAAGACAAACTTATATGCCATTAATATACCAATTCATACAAAATGTACATAGAGAATGACAAACTGCAAATGATCTTCTTCATTAATCTTCAAAATGTTTGATATATCGTATCAAAGAACATCTGTAGAGAGTAAATGTTCTATCTTTGTATTCCAAAATGGCTCCTATTACATGCTACTTCTCAAAATGTTTGAATCCCTCTTACAAGCCTTGATTTCCCTTTTATAACAAGAAGGGAGCAAAACAAGCTTGAGGCCGAGTAAGACACTTGTCAAAAAATATTTGCTACACACAATAGAATATGCCAAAAGTATATTTCATAGGTACATTCAAAAAATCACCCTAGGAAAAGGGGTTGGAGGTGGCTACCGTAGCTAACTCCTTGAAACTTGAGCAACAATCCTAGAGAAATACGGTTGGGTGGCTTCCTTGTTGCAACGCTTGTCACCATCAAAATTTTGACACTGGGGACTGTACTTCACTAGGCTTCATTCTTGTTGGTTGTATGATCACAAATCCTTCAAAAAATAGAACCTGTTAAAAAGAATAAGGGGGACACAAAAAAGGCATAGCATTTACTCCTCTTCTTCTGGATGCTCTTCTTCCAATGAGTGGTATTTCTTGTACCACCCAACAATTTCATCTGCTGGACAAATATTTCAAACTTTGTAATTTGTTCATGGCATCTTTGGTCTTGGGGGTAGGTACAGTTGTAGTTTCCACAATGAATTTGTGATACAATAGGTCAACATCAATAATTTTACCAATAATCAAATGATATGAATCTTTCTTCTTGGAGTCCCCAACAAGCAACTTTAGGACTACATCTACTGATACTTGAAAATCCATCTGCCACCTGGCAAGGTCCTTTATTTGCCCATCTCATGTCAAAATTGAAGGAATATCCTCCTTTTATAGGCCCTTGAACAAATCCAACTTCTCTTGAAATTTTTATTTTCCTCCTCAATATGTGGCAACTCCTTAATCATTAGATTAAAATTCTTCCAAGTGGCACTTATAGGTGGAGGAGCATTAGGCATATTTTTCACTGCCAAAAGAATATATTTAAGCAGCCAGGCCTCAGGAAACCATGTGACCCTGAAAGGATGAAATAATGAATTAATCTCTCCCAATTGGGTTTTGAACTGAATTACACAAGAATAAAAAGAATGTACTTCATCCAACTTAGAAATAACTTTGTTTGTCACTTGCAAAATTGTTGTTTTCTTTATCTCCAAGTATTTTTTTTCTAATTCCTCTTTGATCCTATGTAATTCTTCCTGCATCTTCTGCATTGTCAATTTTGTGGCTTCCCCTACAGATACTTCTTTTTCCAATTTGACATATTCAATGTACATTTTATCATGATCAACCTACAGAGCCACATGCATCCTCTTGAGTCTTTCATGCTTCTTTTTTACATTCTATGTTGCATCTCTTGCAAATTGTACAATATGCATTGTTATTGTTGTAGCTTCAAGTGTTGTTGTATCTTCTAAAGTCCTAACAATGACATCTCCAACTTTATACTCAATCATATACAAAACAATAGGCTTATCAATATTTGGGGCTCTAGCCCGTAATGCAAATTCCTTCACACTAGGATTAAATCCAGACCCATGCTCACCAAATTCTTGAGCATAACTGGAGTCCTTTTGCCACATTACTTGATCTAACACAAAAATTATTTCCAAGTTCCACCCCAAGATAAGTATCATGTCAATATTCTTCACAATTTTCCTTGCTTCATGTGGGGTGCACCTGATACTACTCCTATCAAAATATTGAATTTCTTCCTCAGACAAAATTATTCAATTTTTTGCTCATTCAAAAAATTTAAACTCTAGAAAATTCACAAAAAAATTCATCCGCCATGCACTACAATGATATAATTACTCTTTCATCATTGGCCTCTTCCTCCAGGATGACATCTCAGAGAATTTTCCTATCTAGATCCATGAGTACTTTTGTAGCCTCATCATCCTTGAACGTTTCTATGAGCAGAGAAGGTGGTCGTACATCTAAATCCATCTCAGTATCAATTACCTCTGCAAACTCTGACATTTTAGCCTTCCCCTTCTCAACTCTCCTTGTAACAATTGTTGTAGGATTCCCTTCTTGAGAGGGAGGTTGTGTGGGGGCATCTTGTGAAGATCCCTTAGTTAAAATTGTCTTTCCTTTTGACTTTGAGACATCAGGGGGATCATAAATATGCATTTCCTCAATAATATCATCTGGTTGCCCTGTCTCTTTCCTCTTCTTCTTAGAGGTGATGATGTCCTCAAAATTTATCATCTTGCACAACATCCTAGAAAAATCATTTTGTATGTTGGATCAAAATCCTTGAAAATTGGGGTCTTCCCCCCTTCTTTCTCTCTCCAACCTTTGGAGATAGTCTCATTTCTTTCTCCTTTCTATAGCCTTAGGAGGGCTGGCATTTCTTATCAGTTCCTCTTGCTCATCAAAATGGTGGTAAAATCCTCCCTTCTTGAGATTTTGAGTTATTACATCATTTATGTAGCCCTCGGGATCAAAATTTCTTGCTCGGCTCACCCCGAGCTTGTAATTGATCACTAAGAACTATCGCACCTCTTCTAGGGTGTCACTCCCTACACATAATTATTCATATGTAATCATCCTAGGGAGGTGCTATCCCTTCTTTTTAGTCCTAATAATCTCCCTTTCCATCCACATTAGCCACCTCATGAATTCAATAAAAGCAAGCCTTGATGAGATTTTAATTGGAAAAATATGAGGTGGCCAAGGATACCCATAAACCCTAATTATTGTACAATTTGAATAAAAGAAGAAGTCACCAAAGTTATGGGAGAATTATCCCTCAGGATACTCAACATTTTTAGCCCTTGCACTCTTTATTATCAAGACCTTTATGATATGCATTGAGAGCCTTAGCAAAATCACTCTGCACTTTCCTAGGACCTTCACAACAAAATTATTAAAGAACACCTTGTTATCTAAATATCTAGATCTATTGTCCCATATGAGTCCATTTTTGGACTGGCCACTTTTGTGCTAGCTTGGGAACAGTCTTCTTTATTTGTAGGGCCTCATCCCATTCTACTCTATTCTGGAAAAGAATCAAATGACAAATCAAAGAGAAATGCTTAAATTTTAAATCTTCTTTCTCAATTTTGGCCTCTATCAAGATTTCATGTAGCTTCTCCTGAAGAACTATAGAAAAATCATATAACTCATTGGTATCAGAATGTTGGATCTTAATTGCCACCATCACATATTCAACATGTATCTAGGTCAACCCACAATCCTCTCCCAAAATTTGGCATAGAGCATAGTAGGTATTTACAAAATAATCTTCAAAAAGGATTATGATAAAGGACTCAGAATCCATGAGGTAGCTCTACCTTGCTTTGTAGATTCTCTTCAAGAAGTGAGGTAGTTTTTTTCTATTTGATGACTCTCTTCTTTGTGGCATATTATTCCTGCAATCTCCTCTTATCAATGCTCTTGAGAGCACTTTTGTCTAGGTCAAAACATTGGATTATGGATTCTTTTGTGATATCAAGAAAGACATGTCCATCAACCATTCTCACAATCATGCTTACTGGATGATACTATTTTTCAAGCTCTCTGACAAGTATGGGCTTCACAAAAACATTTGGGATAACAAGTTTCCTAAATTCAAATTCAATGGATTTGAGACTAGAATTGCTTTGTCCCTATTTCCATAAAAGTAGAAGAAGATATCCCAACCCCTGTCAGTGGTGTGGGCATCTCTACAATTGGAGCGGTGGTTAGTGAAGGCATTCTTGAATGTGTCATGCATATTCAAGCCCTAGAACAATTCCAATAGGTCCTAGTGGAGGTCTCTAGTTTCCCTCTTCTTTTTCAACTTCATCTCCTCTATTTTCTCTTCTACCTCCTTTGATATTTCCTTTGCACTCTTTGTTGGATCTAATGATAATGGAGCTTTTGCATGGTGTTCTTGATGAGTAGGAGGTGTATTGTCAACAGTAAGGGTGTCTTGCTCTATAGTTGAGGCTTTCTCTGATGATGTGGTAGTGACCTTTTTACTTAGGGCCTTTTTTCCCTTAGGCTTGGGGGTACCTTATTGTGGTTTTGAGGCTTCACCTTAAGGTTTTCCACTAGTAGGAGTTTTTGTAGAAGAGATGATTTTTTAGGGGCATCCTTCCTCCTCTTCTATGTGGGCTTCTTGGCTTTGGGAGGATGGCTTGGTTCATGAGAATATTTATTGTCATAAGAGATTATAACAACATTATTGGGTGCTCTTTGTTGCTTTTGTTTTGTCGGCTCCTTTAGAGAGGGTAAGTTTGTTTCAAAACTATGGGAAGCATATGGGGCATTTTTAGGGGCAGATGAGCTTGGTTCAACTATTGCATATTTGCAATTCTCTAGATAGGTGAGACAATAGAGAGTGGAATGAAATCTGTAATCTCTCATTTAGCGAGGCTTGCACCCGCTTCAGGAGTGTTTTCGGCGGTTGGGGCAGCAAAATACTTAATGGAGGAGGCCATTTCTTTTTTTTAAGCTGATAAGAGCTTCAGAATTTAAAGAACAGAGAAACCCTTCCCTTATTCCTAGGGAAAGACTACACAAATTTCTCACAAAACCCCTTGCAAACACTTGTAATTTTCCTATTGAAAATATAGAGTGAGGAATTAGAATTGACTTACTGGTTTTCTGCACATTGTTGGTCACAATTCAGGCTTGGAAGTTGCTTTAGATTGCCTATGGATGCTTGGAATTCTCTTTGTGATCACTTTTGAATGCAAGGTGAACAATGTCACTTTTAAATCTTCTTTTATTGCTTACAATAGGGCTACCATTACTCCATAGGTGCATGTTTCAGCAGGCTGGTGGCTCAAGATTCAAATTTCATTGTTGATCTTGAAATGGATGGCTATGATTATGCTTTGACACCTTTGATTGCTATCACGACATCCTTAATCTAATTCTTCGTTACCTTGATATTTCATTGATTTCTAAAGTTTCAATTTTAATTAAATTATGTCATTTTTCATAAGATCATTCCCATTATGGGATGGTGAGGCCCTTTCATCTCCTTGCCATTCCTTATCCCATAAGGTCTTCATCCTATCATTCTTCATCATGCAGGATACCGATATCCTTAGATCTCTTTGTTCTATTTCTACCCTGCGAGGTGTAGTACCCCTCCTTGTTCAGACTCTTTTTGTATGTTTTGATGGACTTCAGTGGAACATTATTGTATATTGATTAAGATGATATGCAATGTTATTTCATGCATTATCTGGATTTGTGGTGTATAATTTTATGTAGTATCTCAGTGCTTATGGTTAATGTTATTTTATGGATCATTATCATGGACTGACACTCTTACCTTATATGTGTGATGTGTTATTTATGTGTTGCATGTTTGCATGTGTATGGGATGTGAGGAGATGATTTTCCTTCACTCACTCTAGTGAAATAGGGAATGTCACGACTCTCCTTCATCCGTAAGTGTGTCGTGTCTATATATAAATATATATTTGTCTATATGCACGTGTGGTTATTTGGTGCAGGACATTGCAGGTACAAGTAGCGGGTAGGTACGAGGTATCGACTCCACCTAGTTTCACAGGTCTGAGCGTGCCTTATACGTTTGATGTGAGTGGAGGATATAGTTTTTCAACCCTAACTTGACCTGAAGTTACACTCGTGTGAGTGTTGTCAGTTGGTTGTCTTTCTGTCTGGCTGGTATGTGAGTCATAGTGCTTTGGTTTGGTCATTTGTGAGTCATCATTTGATCATTCTTCATTTTGCGTGTTTTTGTTCATCTGTATGGTTATTTAATTGAATGGATGATGCTACTTATGTTGGCATAATTAGCTAATTATTATGCTTTGAGATTATTGACTTAATTGAATTAATGATTTGCTAGATTAAATGGTTAAATGGCTTATTTCATTGTGTAAAGTTGCATTAATATATTTTGTGGAAGGAAATAAATAATTGCCTAGCCATTTAAATGATATAAGCTTATGTTGAAAGAAAGTATTTTGGAAAATAGGAAAAATAATAAAAAGCTTTTCTTTTTACCTTTCTATTTAACTTTTTCATTTTCATTGTTGGAAAAGAATTGCTTTTTGGAAAAAGGAGTAAATCTGATTGCATTTTACTTTAAAAATATTTAAATCTGATTGGATGGAAAAACTTTCAACCTTGAAAGTTTAGGTTAAATATTATTTTTCCATAAATGCCTGGAAATTCACAGGAAGAAGAGGGCAAGAATTTCTGGAGAGAAATTTGGTAAATCCTTCTGGAAGGAGGAGCTGGAATTTGATTTTGGTTGCAAGGATTGGGATTCTTCCAAAAAATTTCTTGCTAGTTTGCTTCAAGGTTGGATAATATCTTCTTGTTTTAAATTTAAATTTGAATTTTTCAGTTTGCTTCCCGTGTGTTGAAAAAATGCAAATCTTCATATAGATTCTTGTGGAATGATTGAAATGGAAGAAGAAATGCCTTTTATTGTTGTTTTTGTGAAATTTATATCATATGTTTGCATTTAGGAAAGAAATGGTTCATTTCTCTATTTGTTGTATGTTGTGTTCTTGAAAATCAATTTCTTGTTTTACCTCTTCTTTTTGGAAAAGAATGAATTAGATTGGGTTTGTGTGGGTGCATCCTAGTATCTAACTTGCCAAGAATTGATTAGCTATTTCTTCCAATGTGTTTATTTCATCATTTACCTTACTGGTAAATATCCCTTTGAATTTTGGATTTGGCACTGTGTGTGATGGGATGGGGTTTGGGATAGACTAGCCTAGTCTATGCTCTTAGATCCTCTCCTTGGATTACTAGGTGTTCTAACCACCCCTAGGGTCTCTAGGACTTCCTCTACTTGTGGAATCCCCTAACCTTTCCCAATCCACCCACAAACAACTTGAAAAACTACTCCTAAGGTCTCACCTACTCATGAGTTTCAAGGAACCCTTACTTAGGCTAATAAGGGTTTGGCTTGTTCCACACCTTCCTAGGTCTTAGCAAGGATAGATCAGGTCTAATACATGGTTTTTCCACCCATTCATGTGCCCCCAAGAGGTTTTAATCTTTCAACCCCTTATCGGTTTCACTATTTTGTGTTTTCCCTACAAAATAGGGCTACAAGGATTATGACCAATTAGGCCTCCTATCCGGTCCTTTAGGGCTCCCTCTTGCAAATGATGCACTTGCTTGTGAAACTTCCTAAAAGACCTGCTATTCATTTGGCAAGGGCTCAAGGATTTTCTGGTTTTAGGCCTCCAAGTGTTCGTACACTGCCCTAGGTGGATTTTAAGGTTTTTAAGGGTTTTAAAGAGGGTTTTTAAGCCTGCTAGGGTCACAGTGTAGGTTTGGTGCTCTTGCCACCTTGTCTGGATTGGTGGAAGCTCCTCCTTCACACCAATGGTGTTCCACTCACCCCTCTACAACTCCTCTAAAGGGTGCTTCCTTCTCTGACCTTCCTTGCTCTCCAAGACCTCTGCAACTTAACCCTTCCTAGCTGGGCACTGTCCAGTCTCGCCTAGGAGTGGGTCTTTAGATGGCCTCCTTGCATTTTCAAGGGTCCTTCTTTCTTTGAATTATAGTACAGGGTCTGTACTCTCATTCCCCATGGTTTCATGGTGATTCCACAATGGGGAATGGAGTTATGAGCCCATTGACACAAACCAGTCCAAAACTAGACAGTGAGAAGCAAGTTTACAAACTATTTACAAACACACACAACCTGCAAAACAAAACCTAATCTAAATGTTTAGAATGAAATTAAATACACCATACAAGACACTCCACATAGTTTTTCTCAAAAATCAATCCATTAACAATCTTCTTTTACTCCATTTGTGCCGACTGGCAACAAAATTGCAGTCACAGTCAAGTCACTTTGCTTGGGTCGTACAACATCTAACATCCAACCCATTATCTTAGGGTTTGCAACTAATTATACTACCCTTTCCTTGGTCTATGTTCCCATATTAGGGTTGTCCATGCTAAACAAAATATTTTGACCTCATGGTGGAAAAGTTGCTTGACAACTTTGAAAAGTTGTCATGTAACTTTTGCAACTTTTGAGCAACTTTCTCAATGTTGCTTTCCTTGACTCCTAGGCCCACATTGGGCTAACCTAAGGACACCACCATGCTAAGAAGGACCCATAAACACCACAAAGGAACACCTACCCTCTACTTTCAAGAAAAAATTATCTTTGACTTATGACCCTAGGACCTCAACTAGGACCCTAACAAAGACCAATGAGCACATGGCTCTTATTGTATATACAATGGCTTCTTAAAGAAGCAAGAACAAACTCAAAAACAAATGGTGGGAGCCCTTTGAAGGGTGCTCCTACACCATACTCCCCCTCTACAACAAACTAAGGAACTAGGGGAGTGAGGAGAGTCAGATCAATGCCAAGCTTCTTGAACTTGCTTTCTTCAACCCAAGTAGCTTCAGATATAGGTTGATCTGCCCACTTTACCAAGTTCTCCATATAGACCTGGTGTCTAGTAGACTTCTTCACCCTTGACTCCAAGATCTCCTCCACCATGGGCTGCTTCACTTGAGGTAAGGCATTCATATCCAAGTCTTGCAATACCTTGGCTTGATTCTCAGCCCGCCCTTCTATATCACCCTTGTACATGATCAGATCAGCAACATTGAAGACTGGTGAAATGGCTAAGTCTGAAGGAAGTTCAACCTTATAAGCATTCTCACCATATTTTTCCAAAATTCTACAAGGTCCTACCCTCTTCATTTGCAGTTTAGTAGGCTTACCACTTTGCATTCTAGCTTTGCTCAAATGGACCATCACAAAGTCACCCACCTTGAACTCAACCTCTCTCCTTTTCTCATCCGTTTTGGCCTTCAATTTTTGAGTGGATTCAAGGATGGCTTTCTTGACTTGCTCTTGAACTTCCTTGATGGTTTGAGTGAAGTCCTCTGCTTGGCCACTCTTCATCTCCATGGAACCAAGTTCCCTAAGTTCACACACTCCTCTTGGATGTCTATCATAGACAACCTCAAAAGGACTTCTTCCAGCAGTCCTATTTACACTGTCATTATATGCATACTCTGCTTGAGGAATGATTAGGTCCCATGTCTGCCCATACTCCTTAGTTAAACACCTCAACAAGTTGCTTAACACCCTATTGATGACTTTAGTTTGACCATCAGTTTGTGGATGGTAAGTTGAGCTAAATGAGAGATTAGTTCCAAGTCTCCTCCATATAGTTTGCCAAAAATGGCCCATGAACTTGTTGTCCCTATTTGAAACAATTCTTAAAGGAAGTCCATGAATCCTTAAAATCTCCTTAAAGAATAGATGTGCAACATAACTAGCATCATGTGTAGTTCTACATGGAATGAAATGGCTCATTTTGGAAAATCTATCTACTACCACATAGATGCTTTCCATACTTGTCTTAGTCTTGGGGAGTCCTACTACAAATTCCATGCTTATGCATTCCCATGGCCTATTTGGGACCGGTAATGGTTGATAGAGACTAGCATTACTTGATCCTCCTTTTTCTCTTTGACACACACCACATTGCTCCACATACCTTTTTACATCTCTTGGCAACTTTGGCCAATAGTAGTACCTCTGTACTAGATCCAAGGTTTTGTTGACTCCAAAGTGTCCACTTAAACTACCATTGTGTATTTCTTGGATGAGGTTTTCCCTCATGGATCCCCTAGGCACACACAACTGATTACCTTTGAACAAGAGACCATTTTGGAGAGTTTAATCTACATACTCACCATGGAAATGGTTCTCAAACTCCTTGCAAACCTTGTAAGTTGATGAGAAGTCTTCATCTCCTTCATAGAGGTCCTTGAAACCTTCTATTCCTATGCTCTGCAATTGTAACTCTTAAACTGTCAACAACTTCCTGCTTAAAGCATCTACCACCTTATTGAGTTGCCCCTTCTTATGCTTGATGGTGAAGGTGAAGGATTAGAGGTATTCCATCCATTTCAGATGTCTATTGCTAAGCTTCTCTTGAGTGTTAATGTAACTCAAAGCTTGGTTGTCTATGAACACCACAAATTCCTTTGGGAGTAGGTAATGTCTCCATTTTTTAAGAGATTGCACTAATGCATACAACTCTAGGTCATAGGCAGAGTACTTCTTCTTCGCTTCATTAAGCTTCTCACTAAAAAATGCCATAGGTCTTCCCTCTTGACTCAATACACCCCCTACTGCAATTCCACTTGCATCACACTCCAATGTGAACAGATTGTCAAAAGTGGGTAGGAGTAGGATAGGTTTTGTGGCTACTTCTTGCTTCAATAATTGAAATGCTTTATCAACCTACTCAGTCCATTTGAACTTAGTTTTAAGGCCTCCTTTTATGGTGTCAAGGACTGGTGCACATATGCCACTGAAATTCCTCACAAACTTCCTATAGAATTGAGCTAAACCATGGAAACTCCTAACTTCAGTCCCTGTTCTAGGTGCGGGCTAATTCAAGATTGCCTCCACTTTGCTTGGATCCATCTTCAAGGTTCCCTTAGACACCACAAATCCTAAGTATACCAGCTCTTGCTTCAAGAAGTCACACCTCTCTAGGTTGATTGATAAGTTCTCCTCATGCAACCTCTCTAAGACTAACCTCAAATGCTTAAGGTGCTCCTCTTTGGTTCTGCTATAGATGAGAATGTCATCTAGGTACACCACCACAAACCTATCTGTGAAGTCTTTTAACACCTCATTCATCAACCTAATGAAGGTGATTTGGGCATTGGTGAGTCCAAATGGCATCACAAGCCATTCATACAATCCTTTTGTGGTCTTGAAAGCAGTCTTCCACTCATCTCCCTCCTTAATTCTAATCTGGTGATAACCACTTTTAAGGTCCAATTTAGTGAAATACATAGCACCTCCTAAACAATCCATCAAATCCTCTATTATAGGAATAGGAAACCTATACCTTATGGTGATCCTATTGATTTCCCTTGAGTCAGTGCAAAGTCTCCACTTGCCTCCCTTCTTTGATGCTAGCACTACTGGGACTACACATGGGCTGATGCTCTTCTTGATCAGTCCTTGTTCCAATAACTCCCGCACTTGCCTTACTACCTCCTTGTTTTGGTCAGGTGTGAGCTGATATGTAGCTTTGTTAGGTAGGGATGCACTAGGAACAAAGTCTATTTGATGGCTTATAGACCTTCTTGGTGTGAGTGTTGCGGGTTTTCCATCACTCACTATGTCCTTATACTCTTACAACATTTGCTTCACCTCCTTGGGTACCTCTACCTACAACTTGTCTTCCTCCTCCTTTGGCTTCACAAAGATGGCACACTTCACTATCTCCTCCTCATGTAGCAAGTTTAAGAACTCTTTACTAGTAGCCAATAAGACACTAGGTGCTCTTGAGGTTCCCTCTTCATTCTCGGTCAAAGACTGAATCTTAAAGGTCCTGCTATCCTTTTTGAAGGAAACGGAGTTCTCCTCTCCATCATAGATCACCTTCCTATCAAATTGCCAGGGTCTACCTGGCAATAGGTGATAGGAATCCATGGGTAACACATCACAAAGGATCTTATCCTTGTATCCTCCAATAGAGAACTCTACCCAAGTCTGTTCATTAACAAGCACACTCTACTCATGATTCAACCATGTCACCTTATATGGGTTAGTGTGGGGTATGCTTGTGAGTTTCAACTTCTTGGTTGCCTCCTATGATATTATGTTATCAGTTGACCCTGAATCAACTATCACCTTGCAAACTTTACCAAGGATCTTGCATCTCACCCTAAACAATGCTCTCCTATGCTTAGGTTCATTCTTAACTAGTTGTCTTATCAAGACCCTATTGAACATTAGATTTTCTCCAATCTCTGATTCAATATGGTCCACCTTAGGTGTCTTTCTACTTGAAGAGTCTTCATGTGCATAAGCAACCCTCTTTCCATTGTTTGATGAGGTAGGCTTATCAGGGCATCTATAGGCCAGGTGTCCCAATTGTCCACAGTAGTAACATTTCATAGTTGCAAAGTAGGAGTTACCCTTGCTGGTACCTCTACCCCTACTTGGACCACCTTGTGCCCCTCTTCCTTTAGAATGGCCTCCTCTAAGATTGGCTTCACTGCTATGCTCAGTCAACTTGGCTTCTCCTTGGTTCCTTTTCTCATTTGCCTTGCTGTGGTAACCACCTCGGTGATTCATTTGTTCTCTACATCTGCCTCTACCCCTATTATTAGAGTCTCCTTTCCTTTTGTTCCTCTCTTCCACCTTGGCAACAAGCTGATGACATTTTTGGATAGTGGTAGGAGTCCATAGGCTTATCCCCTCTTGAATGTTCCACTTTAGGCCACTTAGATACCTAGCCACCTTAATAGATTCATTTTCTTGGACTTTGGATCTAAGACAAAGCTTTTGAAATTCTTCGGTGTAGGAGGTCACATCAAGGTCTTTTTGCTTCAATCCTTGTCTCTTCTTATGAAGTTGGACTTCATAATCCTCTGGTATGTAGTTCTCTTTGATCTTACTCACCATGGCCTTCCAATTGGCAATAGGTCGCTTCCCCATGCTAACTCTCTCTTCTTGCAGATACTTCCACAATGTCAAAGTTGCTCCCCTTAGTCTTGATTTGGCAACCTTAACCTTTTGAGCCTCTATCATTCCCTCACACTCAAAGTGGTTCTCCATACCCTCAATCCATTCCATGACAGTGTCAATGTCCATCCTTCCACTGAAATGTGGCAATCCTTCAAAAGCTTTGGTGTTCAAGGCCTTAATAGCCTTTACAAATGGTTCTTCATTGAACAAGGGATCTAGTTCAGGTATAATGTCATCTATGTCTATAGTTTTCTTGCCTTTATCCTTGGTGTCTTCACCCCAAGGTCCTTGTGTCCTCTGATCCACCACTTCCTGAAACTTATCCCTTATCTTGCTCATAGCTTCTTCAAGGAGTCTATTCTTCTCCTTCTGCTCATCTACCTCCCTAGCCAGCTCTACATTAGTGACCATTGTGCTTTCCCCTACTGATTCACCAGAGTATAGAGACATACACGATCCACCAAATCTTTGACTTTCTCTTATACCAATCTGATGGGATGGGGTTTGGGATAGACTAGCCTAGTCTATGCTCTTGGATCCTCTCCTTGGATCACCAGGTGTTCTAACCACCGCTAGGGTCTCTAGGATTTCCTCTACTTGTGGAATCCCCTAACCTTGCCCAATCCACCCACCAACAACTTGAAAAACTACTCCTAAGGTCTCACCTACTCATGAGTTTCAAGGAACCCTTACTTAGGCTAATAAGGGTTTGGCTTGTTCCAGACCTTCCTAGGTCTTAGCAAGGATAGATCAGGTCTAATACATGGTTTTCCCACCCATTCATGTGCCCCCAAGAGGTTTCAAGCTTTCAACCCCTTACCGATTTCACTATTTTGTGTTTTCCCTACAAAATAGGGCTACAAGGATTGTGACCAATTAGGCCTCCTATCCGGTCCTTTAGGGCTCCCTCTTGCAAACAATGCACTTTCTTGTGAAACTTCCTAAAAGACTTGCTATTCATTTGGTAAGGACTCAAGGATTTTTCTAGTTTTAGGCCTCCAAGTGTCCGTACACTGCCCTAGGTGGATTTTAAGGTTTTTAAGGGTTTTTAAGAGGGTTTTTAAGCCTGCTAGGGTCACAGTGTAGGTTTGGTGCTCTTGCCACCTTGTCTATATTGGTGGACGCTCCTCCTTCACACCAATGGTGTTCCACTCACCCCTCTACAACTCCTCTAAAGGGTGCTTCCTCCTCTGACCTTCCTTGCTCTCCAAGACCACTGCAACTTAACCCTTCCTAGTCGGGCACTATTCAGTCTCGCTTAGGAGTGGGTCTTTAGATGGCCTCCTTGCATTTTCAAGAGCCCTGCTTGCTTTGAAGTATAGTATAGGGTCTGTACTCTCATTCCCCATCGTTTCATGGTGATTCCACAATGGGGAATGGAGTAATGAGCCCATTGACACAAACCAGTCCAAAACTAGACAATGAGAAGCAAGTTTAGAAACTATTTACAAACACACACAACTTGCAAAAAAAAACCTAATCTAAATGCTCACAATGAAATTAAATACGCCATAAAAGACACTCCACACAGTTTTTCTCAAAAATCAATCCATTAACAATCTTCTTTTACTCCATTTGTGCCGACTGGCAACAAAATTGCAGTCACAGTCAAGTCACTTTGCTTGGGCCGTACAACATCTGACATCCAACCCATTATCTTAGGGTTTGCAACTACTTATACTACCCTTTCCTTGGTCTATGTGCCCATATTAGGGTTGTCCATGCTAAACAAAAGATTTTGACCTCATGGTGGAAAAGTTGCTTGACAACTTTGAAAAGTTGTCATTCAACTTTAGCAACTTTTGAGAAACTTTCTCAATGTTGCTTTCCTTGACTCCTAGGCCAACATTGGGCTAACCTAAGGAAACCACCATGCTAAGAAGGACTCCTAAACACCACAAAGGCACACCTACCCTCTACTTTCAAGAAAAACTCATCTTTGACTTATGACCCTAGGACCTCAACTAGGACCCTAACTAAGACCAATGAGCACATGGCTCTTATTGTATATACAATGGCTTCTTAAAGAAGAAAGAACATAATAAAAAACAAATGGTGGGAGCCCTTTGAAGGGTGCTCCTACACCAGTGTGTGTGCCCGTGAAATAACCTAGAAATGAATTGTTTTTTGTGTTAAACAATTTTGTGGCTTATTGGTTTTAGAATGCTTTGGAAGCAAGTGATTTTTAATTTTTTTTATCATTTTGGACTTACCTTACCCCCATGGTGGGCTAGTCCCACCACGCAGGTCGGTAGTGTCTACTATTTGTAGGTAGCAGTACTACCAGTTGGCAGTACTACTATGCGGTAGCAGTACTACCGGTCGGTAGGACTATTACCGTTTGGTAGAAATACTATCAGTCGGTAGGACTATTAGCGTTCAGTAGCAGTACTACCGATCGGTAGGACAATTACTGTTTAGTAGAAGTACTACCGATCGGTGGGACTGCTACAAGTTGGTAGTAGTGCTATCAGTCGGTAGTGGCTACTACCAGTGGTAGCAACACTACAGGTCAGTAGGGCTGCTATCGGTTGGGTAGCAATGTTACCAGACGGTAGTGTCTACTATCGATCGAAAGAAACTCTACCAAATGGTAGGCCTGCTACTAGTAGGCAGCAATACTACCAACAGGTAGTGCTTGTGGCCTCGGCAATGACACTACTGTGGGTAGGTCTCAACCCCCGCGTAACCTTGTACCCTTAGCGGTACAAATTTTCCTATGGACAATGAAGTTAATTTTTATAAAATGGAATATATTTTAAAGTGGTTTTAGTGTTAAATGAAATGGTGATTTTTCATGTGATTTTTATTATGTAGTTTGATAAATTTATCAATGGAAATCAAGGCATGAATTAGTAATGCAAATTGGCTAATTTGGATATATTCTAGAAATGAATTAAATGCCTGTTAGGAATTCATGCTTTTATCCGGTTGAGTATTTGACATGAGTTTTATCCTTGATGGAATATTGATTTGGAAATTGAATAGATGTGAATGGTAAAAGAGTGATTTATTTAATTTTCAATAAATGATGTTACAAGTGCTTATAATTTTGATTTTCTCAAAGATTGTCTGAGTGCCGACTTAGTGAAATTAGTTTTCCTTGCAAGTTATATTGTGTTATGTTTTGGTCTATGGCTCAGTCATCCTGTGGTGGCATATTTTGTACCTTTGACCAAGTGATATATGTTGGCTTTGTTATCTTAACCATGTAGTATCTTTGCCTTATGGGTAGCCAAGAGTCAGTATGTCCTTGTTTGACCACTTGTTTCTAAAGGTGTTGTTATGGCTGTCTGCTTCACCATAGGGTCTTCGAGGAGTGACCATGTTTTTTTAGTGTCCTTTGAGAGAGTGACTTCCTCTTGGGGGTTGCACCCAAAGTTGTAGGCATTACGACCCAGCAAAAGTCAGATAATAAGTGATAATATAATTAATTGATTAGGTGGGTAGTTATCAAACATTAATAAAGATATTGTACCTCGTGCATAGGTGAGTGTTTTTATTGAGGCTCATAATGTAGCAAGAAGGCCTAGAATGGGAAACTGACAACCTTGTCTTCACGAAAGGCTGGTAGGGTCTGCATGAGACTTAGCTAGAACCGAAGGTTCAGGAGAGGTTACCAGAATAGTGAGCCGGGACCTATGGAGGTTGTACCATGGTATCCATCTTAAGCTATGCGATGACACTCTCTCTTTAGGTTCACTTGTGTGTATGATGTCATTTCACTTGTGTTTGTGTTATCAAGTCATTTGTGTATTTGTGATATTGAGTCACATGGATTATCGTGGAGACTCTTTGTGTTGTCATGGTGTCATATTGTTTTGTCAACCATGTCATGCTTTTGCTTGCTTGAGGGTCCTCAGCTATCTCCTAGCACAGTGGGGTGATTCCATTTTTGGAATTACATGGTTGGGTTGTAGTGCCACTTCCCTTCAGATGTTCTTGTTCATACTCTCATGCGAGGATTAGCTTCACAGGTGTTTTATGTGGTTCGTGGCTCATGCTTATCTCATGTTTTAGAGATTATTGTTATTTGGAGACCCTTGTGGTCATTCTATCATGATCTTTTGTAACCTTGTAATTGGTTAAGTTGTATCTTTATATGTATATTGAGAAGCCATGTATTGGAAGAACAATGTAATACTAAGATTGGGATGTTAATTATCAGTTTCCTTTATTTGATGTGTACATGTTTATTGAAGAGAAATTATATTCTATCCTTTCATTCTTTCAATGGTGTAATCTGATATTGCATATGGCTTCTTGTGATCATTGAGTTAATGATGGATTGTTGGATTAACCTTATTGTGGAATTTATCATTTGGTTTTTATTCTTCATTGGTAACCCTTAAGGAATTCTGGTGTAAGTCTTTCACTTGTGTTATCATGCATGTTGTGTGTTGTGCACTTATTATGTTTATACTTTAAAATTAAAAAAATTGTTTCATCCTTGTGGTGGGTTTTCCTTCTGGGTTCCTGACGGGGCATTACATTTGGTATCAGAGCCCATGTTTCAACACTGGGTACTCTAGGTTTGTAGTGAGCCCATTTGCCTTGACCTTTTATGTAGGTCTTTTGGTGTCACTTCCTTGTTCCTTCCCTTTCCTTTGATCTGAACTTTTCTCTCTTGTGTAGTGTTAGGTCATGGCTAGGAAAGCCAATGGAGGTGGTCGTGTTGGTGGCCGCACCAGAGGCAGATGAGGAGGGTGGGGTCGAGGTTCTGAGCACCATAGTCCTTCCCCACCACCCACTCATGTGAGTGTGGATAGAGATCAGTCAGTTCATCAAGAGGGACCACATTCAGAAGAGTAGGTTCCCGAAAGGGAAGAGCTGCGGTAGATGTTTCAGGAGGTGCTAGCTAGACTAGGCCCTAGACCTTAGGTGGATCAGCCCATCCATGCCCAGGTAGTGGAGTCCTACCAGCAGATTCTAGAAAGAGATAGAGAGAGATCTCCTAGAGGAAGAGAGGTCCCAGTGGACCAGGATCCAGCTAACATGGGACACATGAGGGACTTGATGGGGTGCAACCCTCCTTTCTTTGACGGTAAAGGTACTAGTCTCGAGGCAGAGACTTGGCTTATCATTTTAGATCATTGTTTCATCAAGTATCCATATGGTAGCAACACCAAGGTGAGATGCCCTATCATGCATCTTGAGAGTTTTGCTTCTATCTGGTGGAGGTTAGAGGAGGAGAGGATTGGTGTGAGCATTAACATCGTGTCATGGGAGATCTTTATGGGTAGATTCAGGGCATGATTTCTCTCACCCCAATGGAGGCAGTCACATGCAAATGAGTTCTATGCTCTATGCTAGTTTGGGTTGTCAATGGATCAGTTTGAGCACAGGTTCTATGAGCTCAAATAGTATGTCAGGATCGACAATGATGAGGTTATGCTTGTTTAGCACTTCTTGAGAGGTCTTAATGACTGCATCAGTGGAGGAGTGGGAGTTCTTGAGCCTGCTTCAATAGAAGTGGTCATGGCGAAAGCCAGAGTAGTGGAGCAGAACCTTATCCATGCTCATGGAGGCTACTCTGGAGTTCAGATTGGGAATGATCCTTTCAGTGGTTCTAGAGGGAGAGGGAATCAGTCCTAGACTATTGCACCTTTTAGGGGTCCTCAAGCACCCGCTAAGGGTGGTCAACAGCAGCCGAGACCAAAGAAGTCTCAGGGCTAGCAGGGTGGCAACTCTCAGTTTTGGAAGAGAAGGAACTAGTCGAAGAGTAGGCAGACTTTTCCAGGGCAGTCCTCTTAGGGTGCATCTCAAGCCCCTAGTGGGGAGAGCATTCAACAGCCCAGTGGGTTGTCTGGTAGTAGGGGACCTGTTAGAGGAGCTTTCTTCTCCTATATTCTCAATCACACACCATATAGATAGTAGGGCCACCCTCGATATAACTAGAAATGTGCCTTTCAATAGCTTCTAAAATAGTTCTAGTAGGGGTGGAATGATCCAACGCGAGAAGGCCAGAGGAAATTACTTTACCAGGTGCCTCTCTATTCCCCAGCCCATGGAGAGTTTGGATAGGGCCTGAATGGCTCAATTTGGGAACTACAAAGATCGACTCAGAACCATACTCACCACAAGTTGATTAATTGGGGTGGGCCCTACTATTTATAAAGGCGAGTGATCCCCCACAAAGAACTAGATGTCAGCCCTACTCGATTCCCTACTCTCTCAAAAAGTGAGGGATCTGGCTGGCACTTGTTGTAAGGAAAGTTATCCATGACATTGAACCATATGAATTGAGAGAAGGGGCAGGGTGAGTGCCCCATTGTGGATGGATAGGGGCCTTCTCTAATCGGTAGAGGGCTGGTCGAAATGATCTATTATCCGTAGTTGAACTATCCAGGAGTGGTTGAACCAATTTTTCACTGCCCTATCCTCTAAATTAAACTATAGTTCGGGGGGAAACCAACACTTAAGAGTGAAGAGACACATTTGGATACTAGAACATTCCAATTCCTCTCAATGCTCGGGGCTGCAAAAGCAGCTTGATTTGCCCCCCTTGGCTGGTATCATCAACACCCCCATAACCCATCGATCGGTCTTCAGAGTTGCCTAAAGAAACTATAGTCAGGCTGGGTCTGTTCTTATTATTATGTTGGTGGTCAAATATATAGATTTGGGTCTTCCCAGTGTCCCTCTATGACATGGACTCAATGAGATTGAATCTAGAATGAACGTTGTGTGCAGGATGTAACCTATTCCCTACCAAAATTCCCTGTGCTAATTCCACTAAAATATGGATCGGGGTGGGAGGGAGCTATAGTTCATGACACTAGAGAAGAAGAATTAACCCCCACCCAGATCAACTTGGTAAACAACTGGAGCTAGGTCCCCTATCAATGAAGGGCTAGTTGTGGGCTCTCACAAATGATTGGTGCTACCTCTTTTGTGCTATAGCTTATACCCCAGCAAGATGTGCTCAGTTATGCCCCATCTGGAATAATTAATTTTGATAAGATAGAAAAGCAGGCATGATACAGTCTAACAGTCGACTTGAATGTGAACTGAAATGCTTTACATCTATAAGGAGAAGAAAGAGGTTACGAGAAGAATGTGAACTATTTATTAAAGTCATTCTGCGACAACTATAACTACAGTAGGGCATTCAAGTGCAATAGTTTGTTAGTTACTTTTTCGACAATAACGATGGAGTAGGTGGTCACTACTATGGAACTGATAGGGTGGGCACTTTGTAATAAAAAAGTATGTTGTGTTGCAGGTGAACGCTATCAATGACATACTATTTCACTTGGGAATGGATAGTTTAGGATACCTGGAATGGCAAATAAGAGGGACTTGTGATACCTAGAATCGCAGGGAAAGCATTGAGTGAAAAATATTTCTCAATCTATTGCTCAAGAACTATAGTTGAGGGAGAAGCACAAATGCACCTTAGAAAAAGAAAGCGATCTCTTGTTCTAGAATGAAGATAACTGGATGAATAACGCATGCTATCTGAAAGCAAGCAGTGTAGTTGTCCCAATGGAGGGGGATGCCAAATGTGAATACCTCCTGAAGCTACAGGCAGAACACCTGGCATAGAGACCCAATCTTGAGTGAAATAAATACCACGACTTCGGTCTTTTTCAATAAAATCATCACACAATAGATCAACAAAACCCAAAGTCACTTCTCATTCTCCTTCAAGTTTACCTACTACAGTACCAGAGTGAATATGATCTCCACCAGACATATGTAGTGATTTAGCCAGTACATGGAAGTGCATACCATAATTTTTTTGTCTATCAATAATTGTATGCATTGCACAGTGAATGTGAAGAAGTAGGCAGTTATCTCGGCAATAATGAGCCAATGAAGTATTTGTCATAAAACCTCCAGTCAGATAGTCATGCATGACTATAGGAACTCCCAATTCTCTGGCAAATACTACTCTTTTCATAGTTTAGCCACAAAGCTGCTCAATGCCCTCAACATCCTCACCAGACAGGTAGCCAGAGGCTAGCCACATCAGAGCCAACAATAGGGGATGGAGGTAGATCCCATAGAGTGTTTGTAGCGGTGGATGGCCGCTAGCTTGAGCATCAGAGTACCATGATTTATACCATAGGTGTGTTGTGTGGTATTCCTATCTCTATACTTTTTGATTCCAGTGCTTCAAATTCTTTTATTTCTTCATCCATTATGGAGTGGTGTGGGCTCATGTTTGCTAAGAAGGCGGATAGGTGGCAAGTAGAGTTGGCTACTAGTGTGCAAGTGTTTGTAGATGCCACCTAGGACCCTTTATCACTTCAGTTGACCTTCAAATCATTCCTTTGGGGTCCTATGGAGTTGTGTTGGGGATGGATTGGTTATCATCTCAAAACGCTCCTGTAGACTATCATCTAAAGATAGTAGAGTGTTTAGATGACCATGGCAGGAGAGTGGGGATCATTGGAGTTTAGTGATCGATATCCTTACATGTGATTTTCGCTATGCAACTTAGGCAGTGCATACATCAAGGGTGTCAGCTTTTTGTAGTTTCTCTTGAGGATGTGGATGAGGAAGAGAGTTGAGAAATCTCTCTTGATGGTCACCCTATTCTTCAAGAGTATGTTGATGTGTTTCCTTTGGATATTCCCGGTATGCCTCCAAAGCAAGACATAGATTTTTGCATTGACTTGGTTCCTGGTGAGAAACCTATTTCGAGAGCACCATATTGGATGACTACTCAGGAGTTGAGTGAGTTGAAGTTGCAGGTTGAGTAGTTTTTGGCCAAGGGGTTCATTCGTCCTTGTGTTTCTCCTTGGGGTGCGCCAGTTATCTTCATTAAGAAGAAGGATGGTTCTCTTCAGTTATGCATTGATTACCAATAGTTGAATAAGGTAACCATCTAGAATCGATATCCATTGCCTCAGATAGATGATCTTTTTTATCAGGTAAAGGGAGCCAAGGTGTTCTCTAAGATAGATCTAAAATTTGGGTATTATCAGTTGCACATTTATGATGCAGACATTCATAGGATGGTGTTTTGTACTTGTTATGGTCACTATGAGTTCACAGAGGTGCCATTTGGGTTGACGAATGTGCCTTCAGTGTTCATGAGTCTTATGAATGGAGTTTTTTGCACCTACCTTGACCACTTTGTCCTTGTGTTCTTGGATGATATATTGATTTATTCTAGATCTATGGAAGAACATGAGGGTCACTTGTGTCAGGTACTGCAGTGCTTCACGGAGAATCAGCTTTTTGCGAATTTGGCGAAGTGTGATTTCTTCTAGTCAGAGGTGAGCTATCTTGGTCATATAGTTTTGAGAGAAGGTGTATCCATGACTCCTTCTAAGATCCAAGCCATTGTTGATTGGCCAGTGCCAACCAATGTTTCTGAGGTTCGAAGATTCATGGGTTTGGCCAGATATTATCGTCACTTTGTGTAGAGCTTTTCTCGGATAGGCCACCCGATTACTTCTCTTCAGAGGAAAGGGAATAAGTTTGTTTGGTCAAAGCAGTGCAAATTTTCTTTTCATACCTTGAAGGAACTCCTTGTTAGTGCACTAATTTTGGTAGTTCCTGACCCATCCAGAGATTTCATGGTGTGCACAGATGCCTCTTTGGAAGGTATAGGTGTGGTTCTTATGTAGGATGGACATGTGGTTGCCTATGAGTCCCACAAACTTAAGGATCATGAGTTGAACTATCCATTTCATGACTTGTAGTTGGAAGCTATAGTGCATGTGTTGGTTAGATGGAGACATTTCCTATTGGGGCATTGGTTTGAGCTGCATACTGATCACCATAGTTTACAATATATTTTCACGCAGTTGAACTTGAATGCTCGACAAAGAACATGGATGGAATTCCTCTACGAGTAAGATTTTGAAGTTCATTATATTTAGGTGAAAAAGATTGTAGTGGCATATGTTTTGAGTCGTAGGCAGCATGTGTTGGCATTATCTGAACCGGCATGAAGACATAATGATATTGAATGTTGTCATTAATGTCAATATGAGACATGGTGTGAACCATTTCATGTGATAGGTGAAGAGAGAGAGGAACCGGCATATGTATGAACTAGTTTATATGCCAAAGTGAAGCAGCATATTTGTTCAAGGTGAACCGGCATGTAGTTATGGGAACCAACACATGGAAGCATTGTATGACTACTAGTTGGTAGGTAGCTTCCACTTCCAGGGTTTCCAGTTGGAGTACCTCAAGTCTATGTGACTCAATTGGTGATCTTTGTGTGATGAGTTAGCAGTATGATGGAGGACAGATCGTATTGCCACGTAAGCTCTGTGTGTGTGAACGATCTTGCATGAAGATGACTATTCCTATCTACCTTGGGAATGTGCGAAGTCTGTCAAATGGTGATAACACATGATGGGTTATCAGCTGCCATGAAATCGGTGGATAATGGATGATGGAGGATGTCTTAAGATCGATTCAAGATTGTTGCATTTAATGCAGTTTGATTCAATGGTTAGGATCAAATGTTTGAATTGCTTAACCTAACAGGTTTAGGGTTTAGGGTTTTTACTACCAACCTGTATGTTTCCTCTAAGGTCAATGTTGTGTTTCTTTTTGAGGTTGTTGGCAAAAGTTGTGAGTGTGTATCCAAGGGAAGTGATATGCAATTCTTGCCAGACCAAAGGAGAGAAGTGATACCTGCAAAGTGAATGTGCAGAAGGTAAAGAGGAGCCTAAATAGATCTGCATTAGCATTGAGTGTTGTTAACAGATCATTGTAATACTTGTTGATCTCTAACCACTTCAACAGTTGTAAAATCCCCTAACAGGGTAGCCTCAACTGGCTTGATTCAAAATCCCTTAAATCGGGTGGTCTTAACCAGCTTGATTCAAATCCCTTAACCGGGTAACTCGAAGCTAATGAGTTTTGAGAAGCTATAGAGCTTAGGAGATCCTTTCAGCTATTGAGCTCTTGAAATCCTCTAACAAGGTGACCCTACCAGGTTTAACCCTTAACTGGGTATCCCTTAACTGGGTAATCCCTAACAAGATCGGTTCCTACCAGAACCTATTGTAATGTCCTTAACCGGACAAGGCTCCTAACAGAGCAGACTTCTAAAGAGTTCAAAAAGAAGCTTGTGGGTATTCATCCCCATCGTGGTTTTTCCCAGTTGGTTTTCCACGTGAAAAATATGTGTGTCATGTGAAATGCTTTTGTCTTGTGATGCTTTGTTTTACTTGTTAAGCATATGAAGGTTCTGTGTTTTATGCCTATCTATAAAACATATTGAACTCACTGTTGTGAAGATCTGATGATTAATTTTACCTATTTATGCATGAGAATATAATGATATTGTAGTATTGAGCTAAGAGGGAAGCTTATTGAGTGATCGGTTCATGACTGATTGAGTTGTACTGGATATTACCAGTTGCACTCTGTTTTACTAGTATCCCTGTTTGTCAGTCATTTAGAGTATTTGTTGTCAAATTGGTTTTGGACTATATTTGTGTTTGTACTGATTCACCCCCCCCCCCTCTCAGTACTAGTTTGGTACTTATGGTTCATCATTGAGTTATCAGTTGGTATCAGAGCACCTCTAGGTCCTCTGTGTTGTAAGCTTAACCACTTGAGGAAAAGATCCTAGTCAAATGATGAAGAGGGAAGGTCCAAAGTTTAACAGGGAAAACTTTGGTATATGGAAAGACAGGATGAAGATATTCATCAAAAGAATGGGTGTTCAACGCTGGAGTTATGTTGAAAATGTATATGTTGTTCCTACCAGTACTCTCACCGATGACCAAAAGAGAGAGATACAAGAAAATGGGCAAGTCATGGAAGCCCTCATCAGTAGTCTATCTGACATTGAGTTTATTGATGTTCAGGACAAGGCAAATCCCAAGGAGGTATGGGATGCTCTTGAAAATATCTATGGTGGTGATGAGCATGTAAAACAAGCTAAGGAAGAAACCCTGAGAGGGGAGTTTGAAGACATGTGGATGGTTGAAGGAGAGACCATTTAGCAGTATGGAATAAGAATCAAAATGGTTGTTGGAGAAATCAAGAGTGCAGGTGGTAAAATAGAAGATTCCACTATGGTAAGCAAAGTCTTGAGATCCCTGTTGATGGTCTATGCAATAAGGGTTGTTTCTATTTAGGAGCTGAGGTCAATAGACAAGTCTAAGGTGTCCTTGGACTCCATCATAGCCAAGTTGATAGCCTATGAGATGAATAGTTTTGATGGCAATGTTCAAAAGATAGAATTAGCTTTTAGAGCCTCTGCTATACCTTCTAGAAAAGGAAAAGCGGCTAGCACTAGTGGGGAACCTAATCAGAGTAAAGAATTGAATGATGAAGAGTTTCTAATGGAATTTGAAGCACTTCTTGCCAGGAAATTCTCAAAAGGAACTGTTAAATACAAAGGCAAGCTACCTTTGAAATGTTTCTCTTGTAACCGGATAGGACATATTTCTATGAATTGTCCTAATAGTGACAACAAAGATAAACCGGAAAGGTTCAAGAAATTCAAAGGAGGAAACTGGAGAAACTGTTTTGTGGCAGTTGATGAAGGTGTCACAGATGAGGAATCAGAAGATGAAGAGAATGAAGACATTGTGTTTGTTGCTATAAAGGAAGATGTGGCAGACAAGAAGGCTCTTGTCTCTCGGTTTGATGATTCCAATGAGTGGATCATTGACAGTGGTTGTTCTCACCATATGACTGGTGACCGGAGCAAGTTTCTATCCTTAGAGGAGTATGATGGTGGTGTGGTTCGCTTTGGCAATGATGCACCATGCATGGTCAAAGGCAGAGGATCCATCTCTTTGAATGGAAAGAGTAGTGCTGACAATGTGTACTGGGTTAATGGTCTCAGACACAACCTTCTAAGTGTTGCCTAGCTAAATGACAGTGGCCTCACTCTACAATTCAAGAATGGAGTTTGCAAAATCAAAGGAAAAGATGGTAAATTGGTGGCCACCGACATGTAGACCAAAGGTAACCTATTTCATCTGAATGCAAATATAAGTACATGTCTTATGGCTAAGCTTGATGATAGCTGGATATGGCATAGGAGATTCTGCCATGTGAACTTTGATAACATTGTGAAGGCTAGTAAGATCAAGGCAGTTAGAGGGTTGTCGGTGCTAAGTAAACTGGACAATACCTTATCCAGAGAGTGTCAATTGGGGAAAATGTCTTGCTCAACCTTTAAAGGTAAATCTTTCACTACTGACAACTTGCTTCATCTTGTGCATACTGATTTATGTGGTCTTATGAAAACTAGAAGTGTGCAGGGTGATAGGTACTTCATGATCCTCACTGATGACTGCTCAAGAATGATGTGGGTTACATTCTTGAAAGACAAGTCTAAAGCCTATGGGAAATTCAAAGATTTCAGAGCATTAGTGGAGAAGGAAAGTGGTAAAAGGATCAAGTGTCTC
This sequence comes from Cryptomeria japonica, assembly GCF_030272615.1. Classification (NCBI taxonomy): domain Eukaryota; kingdom Viridiplantae; phylum Streptophyta; class Pinopsida; order Cupressales; family Cupressaceae; genus Cryptomeria; species Cryptomeria japonica. Next base: position 347,817,423 of record NC_081410.1, read on the forward strand.
AGAACTGATCAAGGAGGGGAATTCACTTCTAGTGAATTCAACAAGTATTGTGAAGAATTTGGCATCAAGAGACAATTGTTTGCCACCCAGACTCCATAGTAGAATGGCCTAGTAGAGAGGAATAACTAGACTATGGTTGAAGCAGCTAGAACCATGTTGATTCAAGGAAAGGTAGCTCACACCTTTTGGAGAGAAGCGGTGAGCACTGCAGTCTACACTATGAACCGGGTACTCATCAAAAAGGGTAAGGACAAAACTCCTTATGAGTATTGGACCGGTAAGACACCTATGGTTAACTACTTTAAGGTATTTGGTAGAAAATGTTACATCAAGAGGAGTGAACATCAGGGCAAATTTGAAGCTAAATGTGATGAGGGAATATTTCTAGGATATTCCACCAAGAGTTGATGAATTCTCTGAGAAGACTGATAAATGTGATGAGGGAATATTTCTAGGATATCAGGGCAAAGTTGATGAATCCTCTGAGAAGACTGAGGAAACTAGTAGTGAGAAAGCTATAAATGAACCAGTTGCAACCTTCTAGGAACCAGTTGTCAGTCAACCGAGTACCAGTAACAGTGTTCCTAAATCGGTGAATGTTGATACTGATGAAGATGAGGATGAAGAGGAAAAGCAAGAAGAACCAGTTAAGACCATTCCTTGGTATGTCAAGTTGAATCATGATCCTAAGTAGATCATAGGTGATAAGGATGCAGGAATCCTCACAAGAAGAAAGATCAGAGAAAACTCATGTATGATCTCTGAATTTGAGCCTAAATCATTCAAAGAGGCTCATAAAGATGAAGACTGGATCAAGGCAATGGAAGAAGAACTTGACCAGATAGAGAAAAATGGTACATGGTCCTTGGTACCCAGACCAGAGCATAAAAAGGTCATTGGCACCAAATGGGTGTTCAAAAACAAGCTGACTAAGGATGGCACAGTGATTAGGAATAAAGCCAGATTGGTGTGCAAAGGATATGCTCAAGAAGAAGGAGAAGACTATGGAGAAACCTTTTCTCCTGTAGCCAGATTGGAAGGAGTTCGTATGCTTCTTGCATATGCAGCTTTTAAGAGGTTCAAAGTATATCAAATGGATGTAAAATCTGCATTCCTAAATGGTGTACTTGAAGAGGAGGTGTATATTGAGCAACCAGATGTGTTTGCCCTATCTAAAGATAGTGACATGGTATGTAGGCTACATAAAGCATTATATATTTTCTAAAGCAAGCACCTAGGGCATGGTATGAGCACCTACATTCCCATCTTGTGAAGATTGGATTTGAGAGAACAAGTGAAGATAGCAATATCTACTTGAAGTTTGAAGGAGATCAGATCTTGATTTGTGAAGTTTTTGTTGATGACATCATCTTTGGAGGAGATGACAAGATGAGTCGTGAGTTTGCTGATGAGATGAACAAAGAGTTTGAGATGTCACTCATAGGGGAGATTAAGTTCTTCATTGGACTACAAATCCAGTAGATGGAAGATGGAATCTTTATCACTCAGTCCAAATATGTCAAAGAGGTACTAAAGACTTTTGACATGGAAGATAGCAAACCAGTTGGTACACCGATGGTGACCGGTTGCAAATTAACAAGAGAGGATGATTCTGCACTGGTTGATGAGAAGGAATACCAATCAATGATTGGTAAGTTGCATTATGTAGTGCATAGCAGACCGGATATTGCACATGCAGTTGGCATTACTGCAAGGTTCCAAAAGAGTCCAAGAGAATCTCACTGATTGCAGTCAAGCAGATTCTTAGGTATCTGAAGGGAACATTTGACTATGGATTGTGCTACCCATACAGCAATAATTTCAATCTAAAAGTGTTCACAGATGCTGATTGGGTAGGCAATGTGGGTAACAGTAAGAGCACAACCGGTGGTGCATTCTTTCTTAGTGGTAGACTAGTCTCATGGATGAGTAAAAATTAGAGTTGTATCTCTCAGTCTACAGCGAAAGCGAAGTATGTTGCAGCTTTCATGAATTGCACTCAGACAATCTGGATGAAGCATGTACTAGAAGGCTTCAAGATCCCTGTATCTAAACTGGTAAGTATATTTTATGATAACACAAGTGCTATCAATATATCAAACAATCCGGTTTTACATTCTAGAACCAAGCATTTTGAGGCATTTTGAGCTTAAGTATCATTTCTTGAGGGAAAAGGTTCAGAATAAAGAAATTGCACTGGAGCATGTGTCCAGTAAGGAGCAATTAGCAGACATATTCACCAAGCCTCTCCCAAAGAAAACATTTGTGCATTTGAGAGGTGAATTAGGGGTATTGCCCCTTCAGGAGGTGAACTAAAAGTAATTGTTCCACATCAGTCAGGTATTGGAAAGACAAATTTTGGTTGATTGATGTGTTGAAGGATGCTACTCCACAGGGGGAGCAGCAAGATGGAACAGAGATACTTGTACCTCCACTTTGGCATTGTTGTCAAAGGGGGAGAAGGAGTGAAGCAGAAAAGATATCTGCAACAAATAGGGGAGAAGGAGTGAAGCAGAGAGATATCTTTGTATATTGCCATCAATGCCAAAGGGGGAGATTGTTCGCATTATGTGAACCGGTATGAAGACATAATGATATTGAATGTTGTCATTGATTTCAATATGAGACATGGCGTGAACCGGCACATGTGATAGGTGAAGAGAGAGAGGAATCAGCATATGTATGAACCGGTTTATATGCCAAAGTGAAGCAACATATTTGTTCAAGGTGAACCGGCATGTAGTTATGGGAACTGGCACATGGAAGCATTGTATGACTACCGGTTGGTAAGTAGCTTCCACTTCAAGGTTTTTGATTGGAGTACCTCAAGTCTGTGTGACTCAATCGGTGATCTTTCTATGATGAGTTAGCAGTATGATGGAGGACAGATCGTGTTTCCACGTAAACTTTGTGCGCGTGAAGGATCTTGCATGAAGGTGACTATTCCTATCTACCTTGAGAATGTGCGAAGTCTGTCAAATGGTGATAATGCGTGATGGGTTATCAGCCGCCATGAAATCGGTGGATAATGGACAATGGAGAATGTCTTGAGATCGATTCAAGATTGTTGCATTTAATGCAGTATGATTCAATGGTCAGGATCGAACCATTTGAATTGCTTAACCTAACAAGTTTAGGGTTTAGGGTTTTTGCTACCGACCTGTATGTTTCCTATAAGGTCGATGTTGTGTTTCTTTTTGAGGTTCTTGGCAAAATTTGTGAGTGTGTATCCAAGGGAAGTGATACGTAATTCTTGCCAGACCAAAGGAGAGAAGTGATACCTGCAAAGTGAATGTGCAGAAGGTAAAGAGGAGCCTAAACGGATCTGCATTAGCATTGAGTGTTCTTAATAGATCATTGTAATACCTGTTGATCTCTAACCACTTCAACAATTGTAAAATCCCCTAACAGGGTAGCCTCAACTGGCTTGATTCAAAATCCCTTAAATTGGGTGGTCTTAACCGGCTTGATTCAAATCCCTTAACTGAGTAACTCAAAGCTAATGAGTTCTGAGAAGCTATAGAGCTTAGGAGATCCTTTCAGCTATTGAGCTCTTGAAATCCTCTAACAAGGTGACCCTACCGGGTTTAACCCTTAACCAGGTATCCCTTAACTAGGTGATCCCTAACAAGATCGGTTCCTACCAGAACCTATTGTAATGTCCTTAACTGGACAAGGCTCCTAACAAAGAAGACTTCTAAAGAGTTCAAAAAGAAGCTTGTGGGTATTCATCCCCACCGTGGTTTTTCCCAGTTGGGTTTCCACTTGAAAAATATGTGTGTCATGTGAAATGCTTTTGTCTTGTGATGCTTTGTTTTAGCTATTAAGCATATGAAGGTTCTGTGTTTTATGCTTGTCTATAAAACATATTGAACTCACTGTTGTGAAGATTTGATGATTAAGTTTACCTATTTATGCATGAGAATATAATGATACTATAGTATTGAGCTAAGAGGGAAGCTTATTGAGTGATCGGTTCATGACTAATTGAGTTGTACTGGATATTACCAGTTGCACTCTATTTTACCAGTATCCTTGTTTGTCAGTCATTTAGAGTATTTGTTGTCAAACTAGTTTTGGACTATATTTGTGTTTGTACTGATTCACCCCCCCCCTCTTAGTACCGGTTTGGTACTTGTGGTTCATCATTGAGTTATCAGCATGAGGTTGCAGCATTGTCCCTTGGTGTGGACTTGAGTGAGAGAATTCTTGGAGTTCTTCCTCAAGACACCTGGCACTAGGATGTTAGAGCCATGGCAGAGTCTGGAAGATCATTGGAGGGTAGATATTCTAGATATACTCTTGAGTCAGGTGGTCTTCTTTGACATCTTGGATAGATCTATCTACCTCCATTGGAGGGTCTTCATGTTTTGATCATGAGTGACGCCCATCATGCACTTTATTCAGCACACTCTAGTGTCAAGAAGATGCATGCAAATCTTAGATAGATATATCACTGGGCTGGAATGAAACGTGCCATTTCTAATTTTGTGTTGAAGTGTTTAGAATGTCAGTGAGTGAAGGTAGAGCATCAGCACCCTGCAAGGCATTTATAACCTAATTTGATACTGGATTGGAAATGGGATATTATTTCCATGGATTTCATTGTGCGGTTGCCTGTTTCTTTGCGTCATCATGATGCCATCATGGTCATTGTTGATAGATTGACCAAAGTTGCTCATTTTATTCCTCTTTGATCTTCTTTTACAGCAGCAGTGGTGGTACAAGTCTTCTTGGAAGATGTAGTGAGGTTGCATGGGATCCCAAGGTGGATCATTTCTGATAGAGACCCGATCTTTACTTCAGCATGCTTTGGGAACCCAATTGAACTTCAATTCAACTTATCACCCAGAGACCAACGGTCAGACTGAGCATGTGAATCAGGTGTTGGAGGACATACTTTGCATGTATGTTATGGACCAGCAGTAGCGCTGGGAGGAATATCTTTGCCTTGTGGAGTTTTCTTATAACAATGCATATCATAGCTCTATAGGCATGTCTCCCTTCTAGGCTTTGTATGGTCATCCTTTTTGTACTCCTTTGAGTTGGGATTGGTTGGAGGATAGGGTGTGTTTAGGCTTAGATTTTCTTTATGAGATGGAGCAGCAGGCTGAGCAGATTTGTGGGCATTTGGTTGTTGCTCAGTATAGGCAAAAGAAGTATGATGATGCCCATAGAGTTGATCGTTAGTTTTTTGTTGGCGACTATGTGTTCTTAAGAGTGCATCTAAGGAAGATTCCGATCCATTATGGAAAGGATTCTCAGTTGGCACCTCATTTTGTAGGCCCTTTTGAAATCCTTGAGAGGATAGGACCTATTGCCTACCATCTTTATTTGCCACCGATTCTATCCTGCATCCACGATGTCTTTCATGTTTCTATTCTTCGACCTTATCATCATGATGTGACCCATGTTCTTGATTGGAATGCTTTGCAGGTCAAGGACGGGCAGCTTTCCATGGAGCCCGTGTGCATTCTTCAGCATCATGATTTGACCCTCAAGGGTCGTACCATCGAGCAGGTAAGGGTCCTATGGGATCCAAGTGATGAGACCTCGCTGACATGGGAAGATGCAATGAAGATGAGAGAGATTTAATCTTATCTATTTTAGGCTTCCAGGAGTAAGCCTAGGCTTGGGGGGGAGGATGTAGTACCCTCCTTGTTCAAACTCTTTTTGTATGTTTTGATGGACTTCAGTGGAACATTATTGTATATTGATTCAGATGATATGCGATGTTATTTCATGCTTTATCTGGATTTGTGGTGTATGATTTTATGCAGTATCTCAATGCTTATGGTTAATGTTATTTTATGGATCATTATCATACACTAACACTCTTACCTTATATGTGCACTACGTTATTTATGTGTTGCGTGTTTGCATGTGTATGGGATACGAGGAGATGATTATCCTTCACTCACTTTGGTGAGACAGGGAATGTCATGACTCTCCTTCATCGGTGTGTGTGTCTTGTTTATATATATATATATATATATATTTGTCTATATGCACGTGTGGTTCTTTGGTGCAAGACATTGCAGGTACAAGTATTGGGTAGGTATGGGGTATCAACTCCACCTAGTTTCACAGGTTTGAGCATGCCTTATGTGTCTGATGGGAGTGGAGGAGATAGTTGTTGGACCCTAACTTGACCCGCAGTTACACTCGTGTGAGTGTTGTCAGTTGGTTGTCTTTCCATCTGGCTGGTATGCAAGTCATAGTGCTTTGGTTTGGTCATTTGTGAGTTGTCATTTGATCATTCTTCGTTTTGCATGTTTTCGTTCATCTGTATGGTTATTTAATTGAATGGATGATGCTATCTTATGTTGGCATAATTAGTTAATTATTATGCTCTGAGATTATTGACTTAATTGAATTAATGATTTGCTAGATTAAATGGTTAAATGGCTCATTTCATTGTGTAAAGTTGCATTAATATATTTTATGGAAGGAAATAAATAATTGCCTAGCCATTTAAATGATATAAGCTTATGTTGAAAGAAAGTATTTTGGAAAATAGGAAAAATAATAAAAAGCTTTTCTTTTTACCTTTCTATTTAACTTTTTAATTTTCATTGTTGGAAAAGAATTGCTTTTTGGAAAAAGGAGTAAATCTGATTCCTTTTTACTTTAAAAATATTTAAATTTGATTAGACGGAAAAACTTTCAACCTGGAAAGTTTAGGTTAAAAATTATTTTTCCATATATGCCTGGAAATTCACGGGAAGAAGAGGGCAAGAATTTCTGGAGAGAAATTTGGTAAATCATTCTGGAAGGAGGAGCTGGAATTCGATTTTGGTTGCAAGGATTGGGATTCTTCTAGCATTTTGCTTGCTAGTTTTCTTCAAGGTTGGATAATCTCCTCTTGTTTTAAATTTGAATTTGAATTTTTCAGTTTGCTTCCTATGTGTTGAAAAAATGCAAATCTTCCTGTAGATTCTTGTGGAATGATTGGAATGGAAGAAGAAGTGCCTGTTATTGTTGGTTTTGTGAAATTTATATCATATGTTTGCATTTAGGAAAGAAATGGTTCATTTCTCTATTTGTTGTATGTTGTGTTCTTGAAAATCAATTTCTTGTTTTACCTCTTCTTTTTGGAAAAGAATGAATTAGATTGGGTTTGTTGGGTGCATCCTAGTATCTAACTTGCCAAGAATTGGTTAATTATTGCTTCCAGTGTGTTTATTTCATCATTTACCTTGTTGGTAAATATCCCTTTGAATTTTGGATTTGGTACTGTGTGTGTGTGTGCCCGTGAAATAATCTGGAAATGAGTTATTTCTAGTGTTAAACAATTTTGTGGCTTATTGGTTTTAGAATTCTTTGGAAGCAAGTGTTTTTCAAACCTTTTTATCATTTTGGACTTACCTTACCCCCGTGGTAGGCTAGTCCCACCACGCGGGTCAGTAGTGTCGGCTACCCACAGGTAGCAGTACTATCAGTTGGTAGGACTCTTAGCGCTCGGTAGTAGTACTACTGGTCGGTAGGACTGCTACCAGTTGGTAGTAGTGCTACCGGTCAGTAGCAGCTGCTACCGGCAGTAGTAGCACTACCGGTCGATAGGACTGCTACCAGTTGGGTAGCAGTGCTACCCCGGTAGCAATCCTACCGGATGGTAGCGTCTACTACTAGTCAGTAGTAGTGCTACCGGTTGGCAGTAGTACTACCGATAGGTAGTTCCTGCGACCTCGGCAGTGACACTGCTGCGGGTTGGTCTCGACCCCCGCGTAACCTTGTACCCATAGCAGTACAAATTCCTATGGACAATGAAGATAATTTTTATAAAATGGAATATATTTTAAAGTGGTTTTAGTGTTAAATGAAATGTTGATTTTTCATGTGATTTTTATTATGTAGTTTAATAAATTTATCAATGGAAATCAAGACATGAATTAGTAATGCAAATTGGCTAATTTGGATATATTTTGGAAATGAATTAAATGCCTATTAGGAATTCATGTTTTTATCTGGTTGAGTATTTGACATGAGTTTTATCCTTTATGGAATATTGATTTGGAAATTGAATAGATGTGAATGGTAATAGAGTGGTTTATTTAATTTTCAATCAATGATGTTGCAAGTGCTTATGATGCTGATTTTCTCAAAGATTGTCTGAGTGCGGACTTAGTGAAATTAGTTTTCCTTGCAAGAGTTATACTGTGTTATATTTTGGTATGTGATTCAGTCATCCTATGGTGGCATATTTCGTACCTTTGACCAAGTGATATATGTTGGCTTCGTTGTCTTAACCATGTAGTGTCTTTGCCTTATGGTTAGCCAAGAGTCAGTATGTCCTTGTTTGACCACTTGTTTTTTAAAGTGGTGTTATGGCTATTTGCTTCGCCATAGGGTCCACGGGGAGTGACCATTTTGTTTAGTGTCCTTTGAGAGAGTGGATTTCACTTTGGGGTTGCACCCAATGTGGTAGGCATTACGACCTAGTGAAAGTCAGATAATAAATGATAATCTAATTAATTGATTAGGTGGGTAGTTCTCAAACATTAATAAATATATTGTACCTCATGCATAGGTGAGTTCTTGTATTGAGGCTCATAATGTAGCGAGAAGGCCTGGAATGGAAAACCGACCACCTTGTCTTCATGAAAGGCTGGTAGGGTCTACATGAGACTTAGTTGGAATCGGAGGTTCGGGAGAGGTTACTAGGACAATGAGCCAGGACCTATGGAGGTTGTACCATGGTATCCATCTTAAGCTATGCGATGACACTCTCTCTTTAGGTTCACTTCTGTGTACGATGTTGATTCACTTGTGTTTGTGTTATCGAGTTATTTGTGTATTTGTGATGTTGAGTCACCTATATTATTGTGGAGTCTCTTTGTGTTGTCATGGTGTCGTATTGTTTTGTCAACCATATCATGTTTTTGCTTGCTTGAGGGTCCTCAGCTTTCTCCTAGCATGGTGGGGTGATTCCATTTTGGGAATTACATGGTCGGGTGGTAGTGCCACTTCCCTTCAGATGTTCTTGTTTGTACTCTCATGAGAGGATTGGCTTCGCAAGTATTTTCTATGGTTCATGGCTCATGCTTATCTCATGTTTTGGAGATTATTGTTATTTGGAGACCCTTGTGATCATTGTATCATGACCTTTGTAACCTTGTAATAGGGTTAAGTTGTATCTTTGTATGTATATTGAGAAGCCATGTATTGGAAGAACAATGTAATCCTAAGATTGGGATGTTAATTTTCAGTTTCATTTATGTCATGTGTACATGCTTATTGAAGACAAATTATATTGTATCCTTTCATTCTTTCAATGGTGTAATCTGATATTGCATATGGCTTCTTGTGATCATTGAGTTAATGATGGATTATTGGATTAACCTTATTGTGGAATTTATCTTTTGGTTTTTATTATTTGTTGGTAACCCTTAAGGAATTCTGGTGTAAGTCTTTTGCTTGTGTTATCGTGCATGTTGTGTGTTATGCAATTATTATGTTTATACTTTAAAAACAAAATTGTTTCACCCTTGTGGTGAGTTTTTCTTTGGGGTTCCTGGTAGGGCATTACACGAGGTCTCTTTCTTATCACTTCTTAAACTGCGAGATAGAGGGGCTTTACCACTTTTACTTCCTTGTTATCCCACATGATGGTCAACCTCTTCATATTTTGCTCGCAGGATACACACTTGCCTCGCTGACCTGCATCCATCTTCACTAGTCATCTTTACCCCTGCGGGATAAATTTATCCTTATGCCTCGATTTCTCCCTAGTATCCCGTAGGATTGGCCTTTTGATTACAACTGTTCATTTAGACTAGACCATCCTTTCTCCTTCATTCATGCCTCCCTTTGTGCAGGATGGTGAGACTCCTCATCTTCTCTCATTTTTCTACCCTACCTCACCCTTTATAGATTATTTTCACCATGAGGTAAACCCTTATTTGTTTTTTGTTATCCCCTTCTATCTTGTAGGGTTCCTATGCCAAGAGAGAACATCTCCTCTTTGGTCTTGATCTAGCCTTCATTATTGTGGGATGGTGAGGGTCATTGTTTTATTCTCTCTTGCCACCTCGCATCATCCTTTGAGATCAAGTCTTAACCTTGCGGGGTAAGCTTCAGTTTGTCTTCAAAGATTCTCCTGCTAACCTGCATGGTACCTACATGTTTGCATTTGTACATAGGGAACAAGCCATTGTCTCTCTGTGTTGTTTCTTCTTTTTTCATTCTAGGATGGCAGGAGCTATCACATCCTTTACTCGTGCTTTTCCCACACTGTTCTTTGCACAAACTTTTGACCCTTGCGGGGTAATGGATCCTTCGTCTGTTATTGTATCTCATTGTCCTACAAGAAACATTTCCTTTACCCTTCTATCTTTCCTTCCTTTGGGGAAATGAAAATCTTCTTGACTATGTGGGATAGCGGGAAAATTTAATTCCTTCATGCCTGATTAGCCCATAGTGCTCCTTTTTGGTGTTTAAAACCCTTGCGGGGTAGATTTTCTACCATCCTTTGAGGTATCCCACAGGGGACCTTTGTCTTCTATTTCTCTTCATTTTTTTGATCATAAGACTTTCTCCTTATTTTGTTGTGTGGGGTAAGCCTCTTTACTTTATATTAAGCATCCCCTTAGCCCACACAAGTGAAATTTGCATTATAAAGGTCATGTGGGGCAACACCCCTTTTGGCAAAACCATCTCCTGCTATCACATATGATTCATCCACATTGGAACAAGAGGCTGTGAGGTAAAGGTTTGAATTCCTGAACACGCTTCCCACCATCCCACAACCTCTTGAGATGTCTAGTCCAACCCAAGTGAATTATTTAGGCACATGATAACTTGTAAAGGATAATGGGGTCATGATTTCTAGGATTAATAGGAAGCTTAACTTAAAGTCTAAGGCCACGATAAATGATTCATATGAAAATTTAAAATGACCATCATGGGAACCAGCTAAAAACTTCAGGATTAGGACATGGGGCTAGTGAATTTATGATGCACCACCCTTTGAGTGAAAACTTAAAATCCCATGACCTACTACAGCTGGTCAACAAGTAAATATAACAAAGCTGAGGAATTTTAAAGGCAACATTTTAACCCTCCCGCCATGACTATAAAAATCTAAACCTAGGGACTTCAAAAAACAAAATGAACTTAAACCATGAAAAAATTTGTCACTCCCAATAGTGGCTCTAGTTGGGGACGTTTGATTTGTAGGATCAAAGCAAGGATCTAGATCTTTAGGGGAGCAGACCAACTCAAAAAACATAGAGGAATATATACATATGTACAAAATCTAACCATTATTGTTTGCAACTACATACGGGCCCAACCACAAAGCTTCAAATTCTCTATGTTTCCCCTTTTCCTGATCCCTTACATTCCACATCAGCACAAAGTCACCTATGGTAAATTTCTTGTTAGAGGCCTTTTTGTCAAATAGATACTTACTCTTATATTGTAGCTTTATATTCCTCTTGTGAGTATTGTTTCTGTAAAGTGGAAAATTTGAGCTTAGAAAATTCACCACATGGAAGGGATAAATTACTAAGGCAGTTTTCACTTGGAGGACTTTACATTCAAAAGAGGAGATGAATCCACTAGATCCAATCCTAAATGAGAGAAGGATTGAATATTGAGTGGATTGGATTGATTTGGGTTTTCTTCTTTTGCAAGTTGAATTACTAAAATAGTGTAAAATGTTGATATTTGAAGGAAAATATGTGGAAACAATGAGCTATAGGTTCAAGATTTTGTCGTGCACCTGGATCTGAGAAGTATGAGATGATTTAGAGCTACTCTATGAAAAATACCAAAAATAGCAGGGATAGGGTGGCCCCTCTTGGTCCTCCAAAATTTTTGATAGTCGAAAAGGATTTTTTCATCTCTATGTCTAAAGCTTATTTCTATAATTATAGTCATGCACCTATTTCCTGCACACAAAAAGAGAGGGAAATATGTTGGGAATAAAGGTTTACCTAATCAAACCCTAAATGAGGAATAAACCTTGAATGAAATATTGCAAATACTAAAGTAAATAATGGAAAGGTATACCTTAGTTTTACAATTATTGCTAATGATGCTTTTCTTCTTGAATTTAATCACATATGTTGTATGAAATGTCATGAACATGACAAAACCCTAATCACACACACATGCTTGCAAATGAATGATGTAATGTTGCTCCAATGGATAGATGAAGAATATGCAACCTTGAAGAGTGTATGATCATGAATGTTTGAATGTAGTCTCCTTTCCTTATTATCATCTCTACCTTATTTCCTTATGCTCAAATGAGAGGGGAAGACCTCCTTATATACTTTCCTATCATCAAACACATTAATTTTTGACATGGGCTGACATGGGGAAAATTTTCCTGCTCAAATTTGAGATAGAGCCAAGGGTTCAAATTAGGGCCCAATTGAGGAGGACCATGACATAGTTCCATGGTACTGGTGAGGACTATGGCACCACACCTTGGTCCTACCCCAATTTATGGAAAGTACAAGGGGTCCTAGCAAGATAAAGTTTGAAAATATGATGTTTATTGCATGGGGGAGGCATAAATATGTCTCGATCAAGAAGAAATATGAGAACACTAAGTTGAGGGCCCCAAAGGTGGTCAAAAATTGCAAAGGGTTCAATTTTAGGATGCTACATTTAGCCCCCACTATAGTGGGAGTATGATCTTACACAAATACTCATGGTGAAGTTGAAGAAAGATAGATGAAGGAGTTGAGGAATGTAGAGAAAAAAAACAAGGAGTATAACATATCACTAATTTTAAGGAACCAAGCCCCCAATATTAGGATCTTAACTCACTCAATCATATGCAAGGGCACACAAAAACAAGACAAAAATAAAGAAGGCAAGAAAAGATAAAAAAGAAAACAAAGGCAAAAGACACAAGACAGAAAAGCTAAGGAGCAAAAACAAGACCTCAAGTCAACTAGTCGAAGAGTCCTCGATATCAAAATGTCTCAACAACTAAAATCATTCTTGAAAAAAATGCCATCTCATGAACAAAAGTGATCACATAAAAGAGAAAATCAAGCACCATCCATGAACTATCAATAGAAAAACTATGAGTCCATGAGAGAAAGAAGAGAGAACATGAATACAATCTAGAGGTGTTTATCTTGGTGATCCATGAGAAGGATGATGAGAGAGGGCATGGACTACTCGCCCCTAGATATTTTTATCTAGGTGATCCATGGTGGGAAAGGACATGGACAACTCACCCCTATATGTTTTTATCTAGGTTATCCATGTGGGGAGGAGAGTGAGAATAGTCTAGCTAATTTTAGCTAGTTTCACCCATCCTTGTGTGTGTGTGCAAGTGATGTTTGGTTTCAAGTGTACACCACCATGTGTAAGAGGCTTTGCTCTATTTTTTAGTGTGATTCAACATGTTTAAGACATGTAATTATACATAAAATGAGGATGAATCATGAGGATGCAACAAACACCATATTAATAAAAGAAACGAGGATTATGCATGAGGATGCAATAATCCCATGAATGATAGACAAAATAGGGATGAAACATGAGTATGCAAAAATCCCATATTGATAATTGATAGTAAAAAATGCAACCAAGAGGCCACATATATGCCCCCCTCCTTAAGATGTCAACATAGTCCTATGTTGATTTCTTAAGGAAGATAGAAACAAGGATACCCACCATCAACACCAAGGAGATATCCACTAATCAATAATGCATGCATTCCAAGCCAGAAAGAAAGACTCCTAACTAGGCTTCATTTCTTTAATCAAGGAAGAGATAATTGTAAAAGAGATATCTTTCAACAAATGTAAAGGGGTACTTTTGAGGGATGTATGATTAACAAATGATGAAGAGATCTTTCCATAAAGATATCTACCTCCAAGAGTAGAGGAGATCCTTAATAAAGATTAAATCTTGGTAGGATAAGAGGACTAAGAATACACACCTTTTCCAAATTGGATTCTTAGGATAGAACCCTTTCACTAAGGAGAGATTCTTCATTAAATATGCACCATTTCAAACATTTAATGCACACACACTCATAAGAAATGACATCAAATTATGAAAGATAAAACTCAACAAAGAAATAAGGCAATCTTTAGAGAGAGAGACAGATGAAACATTATTCTTTCCCCCTCAAGCATGAATACAAGGACACCAAAGTGATATCATCTATAAAAGGAACACTCTTATTAATTAAGCAAAATATCCTCAGTAGGGATGCATATTATAATATAGAAGGGTTCATTACTAAAGATACTACTCAATAAAAGATAAGAATTTGATGAGTAATTATAGACTTTCAACACTAAGGAAGAGGTCCAATTAAGGATATTCACTTAGAAGGCAAGGATAAGATCCTTATTAGGGATATGTATTCCAATAAGAGGAAGGAGATCCTCAACAAGGATATATACCTCCACAATAGATAAGAGATCCTTAATAAAGGTCCTACTACACAAAGGGAAAGTGAGAAAGGAAGATTGAAATTCTATTATTGCCCCCCCAAGCATGGAGATAAGAATAAAAATACTATTATTTTTATACCAAAGTATGATTTAACTTGAAATTGTACCATTATGAATGACAATGAGCCCCCAATAGGTAAGCTACCAATGTCACATAATAAGGAGCGACGTGATAGGAACTTAAATATTATGTGAAGTATATGAGAGTCCAACTTATTGCCATATAGTATTTGAATTGTACCAGTTACAATAAGTTGTTGAATTTTATCCACTGAATCATGGCATTCATTAGTGGAGTGGCCATGGATTTGATGATAGTTGCAAAAAGAAGAATCATGTTGATTTTTCTTAGAATTATTTCTTTGATTCTTTAAAGGGAGATTAATCAAGTTGGCTTTAAGGAGCTCAAACAAAATAATCTCTTGTTGAGATGAGAAGTTGTAAGAAGACATAGATGTGCTGGACAATGGGGAAGAGGATGTCAACAAAGTAGAACTTTGGAAACCTAAACCTTCTTGGGAAAATTGTGATTCTACATTTCTCAAGACTATCAAAACTTTGTGGCATACATCCTAAACCATATCCATTGTGTCCATGCATATACGTTGAAATGTCTAGAGGAGAGGGTTCATTCCTAGTATCAAAATATAAAGATCCCTCATCATCATCAAGACATGTGTTGGAAGGAGAGGCGAGATTGAATTTAGAAGAAGTTTGGATAAATGACACACAAGGCTCGTTCAAGACTTCCTTCTTAGATTGAGGGATTTTATACCCATTAATGGAAGGCATAAAGTCTAATGTAGCCCAATTCTTTGCTAAAGAGGCATCATTAATAGGATATTGTGTTATTGAAGGAATCATAGTAGTAAAGGGAGAGATGCATTTTACTTCATCATGAACAACATCATAAGGATTAGGATCAGCTCTGATTGTATGAATTTTATTGTTATGTATGAATTTGATTGTGCGATGAAGAGTAGAAGGAACTGCTTTCATAGCATGAATCCATGGTCTACCTAGAAGAAGGTTATAATTAAGATGTTTGGGCATGACATGAATAGGAGTAGGAAAAGTCACAGGTCCCACTTTGATAGGTAATATGACTATATCAAGTGTCTTTCTAGGAACATTATCTAAGCCACAAACACAAAGAGGATCAGATTGAATAGAAGAATTATCCCAATTTATCTTATCTAATCAGTCAACACAACAAATGCTAAGTGCTGATCCATTATCTATTAAAGTACCTTTTATGTTTTGATTATAAATGCGAGAAGTAATCATAAGGGGATCATCTCTATTTCTAACCTCTATAGAAGGAAATTCATCTTGTGAGAATGTGATATCATTTGGTTTAGAAGAAGGATGAGGAACCACTTTATGAAAGGCTTCTTGGATTAAGATATGGTATGAAGGGTAACTTTGAATCAAGTCCCAAAGGGAGATCTTTGCTAAGATACCATGGAGTTTCTCAACAAGATTTTTATCAATGTCCTTCTTATGGTGAGAGGGGGAAGAAAGAGAAGTGAGAAAAAAATTGGGTTCTTTCTTTTTGACACAAGCATTAAATATTGGATGTATTTCAGAACCATATTTTTGTTCTAGTTGTCTCTCCATAATATCTCTTTCACATTTGTATTTTGCAAATTTTAGGATATTAGGAGTTTCCTTGGGTTTAGGCTTCTCATAACTATAAACATGAATGGTATTGACTTGATTGATCTCTTTGTTCTCTAATGATACGTCTTTAGAAGGCATAGCATTAAGGAAATTGCTAATGATTTCATCCTCTTGCACCAAATTATCCTCATGGGGGAGGTACATTTTAGGATAAACATCATTCTTCAAAGATTCATCTTTAGGAGGGAGATCTTTCAAAGAAATTCTCATAACCTTTTTCTTGCACCAATGTTCCCTCATTGGAAGAACCAAATTTGGGAGATGGTAAATCAATGTCCATCACCACTTCTTCTCTAGGAGAGATATGATCAAGGAAGGTGTTTATGATATCATCCTCTTGCTATAAGGTATTCTTCTAGGAAAGGCACTTTTTAGGAAAAAGATCAACATCAATTTTCAAAACTTCATCCTTAAGAGGAAGAGTTATGAAAGGAGAGTTAATAATCTTTTCTTTCACCAAAGTATCCTCATGAACAAGAGAAGATTTAGGAAAGTAATTATCATGGTTCATTAGGTTGTCATCTCTAAAAGTTAAATCTTGATAAAGAGGATTGTCTACCACATCAAAAGATTCTTCATAAATAGGATTGATAGAAGGTAAATGCTCATAAAGTGGATTGTCATACATGACAATATCCTTGTGTATTGTTGGAGATTTAGAGGGTGATTTAGAGGGAAAGATGAAGTCATCAAGGGTTTCATCCATCACATCACTACTAAATGAATTATACATTAGGTTGATTAACCTTTGGAAAAAGGAAACCATCAAGGGCCTCCTCAAGTTCCTCTCTACTATATACTTCTTCAAAAGGATAGTCATTATAAGCAAATTGATTGTCAAAGGCACGATAATCTTGCAAATAGCAATTTTACATTTTGAAAAGAAATGCTAAATAAAGAATGCAAACACACAAAATGCATAAAATAAGATTTTTTTTTGTATTTTTCTTCTTTAAAAAAAATAAAAATTGTATTATTACTCTTTTTTATTTTGAAAAATATGAAATGAAATTAGAAAGTTGAAATTTGAAATTTGAAACTTGCAAAGTAATTGGATAATGAAAAAAAATTAGAAAACTGCTTATTCAATTAAATAAGCAAATTGATTGAAAGAATAATGAGCAATAATGTAAACTCATAGGAAATTAAAATTAAAATTAGGATTATGCAAAAATCAATTCTTAATTTAAATTTAAATTTATCCAAAAGAGATTTAAAATTAGGGCCTTGTAAAAATAACTTCTTAATTTTAAAATTTAAAATATTAAAATGGCTCTTTTAATTAACCACTCAAATTTAAAATTTAAATTGGAAATTCTCCACAAGAAATTTAAATTTAAAAGAAGGGCCTTGTAAAGAGAACCTCTTAATTTCAAAAATTTGAAATGAAAGAATCAATTTAAATTTAAAAATTAGGGCTCTTTTAATTAACCACTTAATTTTAAAATTTAAATTGAAAATTAGGGCTTTTTAAAAAGAACCTCTTAATTTTAAAATTTAAAATGTTGAAATTTGGGAATTGCAAGAATTGATTTAAATTTAAAAATTAGGGCTCTTTTAATTAACCACTTAATTTTAAAATTTAAATTGAAAATTGTCCACAAGAAATTTAAATTTAAAATTAGGGCCTTGTAAAGAGAACCTCTTAATTTAAAATTAAATTTTAAATGTTGAAATGAAAGAAACAATTTAAATTTAAAAAATTAGGGCTCTTTTAATTAAGCACTTAATTTTAAATTTTAAATTTGAAATGATCTACAATAAATTAAATTTAAAATTAGGGTCTTGTAGAAAGAGCCTCTTAATTTTTAAATTTGAAATTACAATTAGAGCCAATGTTGAAATTTTGAAAATTGGAGTAATTAATAGAAAATTGTGAAATTAATTTAAATTCAAAAATTAGGGTAATTTTAATTGACCAATCAATTTCAAAATTAAAATTTGAAATTAGATCCAAGATTATAATTTTGAATTTGAATTAAAATTAACAACAAACTTGAAGAGAGAAAATCAAAATTTCAACAACCCACAAACTCAATTTTAAAAAATTTATAATTAGGTTTTTTGCAATTGACCACTTAATTTTAAAATTTTAATGTGAAATTTGACTTGCAAGTAAAAATTTAAATTTGAAATTGAATAGCACTCAATTCTGAAACAATTAACCTAAATTATGTAATTCACAAGCTCGATTTGAAAATGAAAATTAGGGTTTTAATGAAATTAACCTCTAAATTTTTCAAATTTGCAAGGAAATCAAACTTGTAAATGAAAAATTGAATAGTAGACATAAAGTATCCACAATCCATGAGAATTGATCTATAGTGTTTCTGGATCAAATTATGTAAGAATTTTCAGCATCAACGTTACGGAACACACTCTGTGATCCATCATCAGGATGAAGTAGAGAGATGAAAACAAAAAATTGAATTTTAAATTGCATACACACTCAGATTTGAAAAAAAAAATTAGAAGTAAGCATAGGACAAGTCAAGTTCACCAAAATCTAAAGTGGAAAATTTGAGCTTAGCAAATTCACCAAATGGAAGGAAGAAATTACTAAGGCAATTTTCACTTGGAGGACTTTACACTCAAAAGAGGAGATGAATCCACTAGATCCATTTCTAAAAAAGATAATGACTGAATAGTGAATGGATTGGATTGATTTGGGTTTTCCTCTTTGGAAGTTGAATTAATGAAATAGTGTAAAATGTCAGGATTTGAAGGAAAATATACAGAAACAATGAGCTATAGGTTTGGGATTTTGTCTTGCACCTGGATCTAAGAAGTATGAGATGATAGTGTAAAATGTCAATATTTGAAGGAAAATATGCGAAAAAAATGAGCTATAGGTTTGTGATTTCATCATGCACCTGAATCTGAGAAGTATGAGATGATTTGGAGCTACTCTACGAAAACTACCAAAAATAGCAAGGACCGTGTGCAGGGACCAGGGTGCCCCCTTTTGGTACTCTAAAAATTTTGATCGTCAAAAAGGGTTTTTTCATCTCTGTGTCTGAAGCTTATTTATAGAAGTACAGCCGTACACCTATTTCCTGCATACAGAAAGAGGGAAATGCGTTGGGAATATGGGTTTTCCTAAGACAAACCCCGATTGAGGAATCAACCTTCAATGAAATATTGCAAATATTGAAGTAAATAATGGAAAGGTATACCTTAGATTTGCAATGATTGATAATGATGCTTTTCTTCTTGAATGTAATCATATATGTTGTATGAAATGGCATGAACATGACAAAACCCTAATCACACACACATGCTTGCAAATGAATAATGCAATGTTGCTCTAATGGATAGATGAAGAATATGCATCCTTCAAGAGTGCTTGATGAATGCTTGAACGTGGTCTCCTTTCTTTATGATCATCTCCACCTTATTTTCTTATGCCCAAATGAGAGGCGAATACCTCTTTATATACTTGCATATCATCAAACATGTTAATTTTTCGACATAGGCCGACATGGGGAAAAGTTTCCTGCTCAAATTTGAGATAGGGCCAAGGGTTAAAAGTAGGGCCCAATTGAGGAGGACCATGGAATAGTGCCATGGTCCTGGTGAGGACCAAGGCACTACACCCTGGTCCTACCCCACTTTAGGGCAAGGACAAGGGGTCCTAACAAGATAAAGTGTGAAAATATGATGTTTATTGCATGGGGGAGGCATAAATAGGTTTCAATCAAGCATGAAGGTGATAACACCAAGGTGAGGACCCCAAATATGGTCAAAATTGCAAAGGGTGAAATTTTAGGATGCTATAGTTTCTAACTTCCTCAAGCTCCATAAGTTTTTCCATTCTCTCTTCCATTGGATCAGGCATATCTAGATCATTCTCATGAATAAATTTGTATATAGACAATAAGTTGTTAACAAGTAGCCATACCTATGACTCGTATACCAACTCAAAAGATAATTTTGTAGTTTCCTTCTTAACTATCACCCTATCAGCCCACACTACCATCTTCATCTTTGAATCACATGGTTTCTTATTCTTTTCCAATATTCTTTTAATGGTTTTCATAAGGCTCTTATTTCTAGACTATGCATCTCCATTTCCCTGTGGGTGGTATGGAGATGCATATGGTATACATATTTCATATGAATAGAAAAAATCTTTAAACTCTTATTAACCTAAATCACATTGCATTATCCATTTTCAACCTTACTAGCACTTCAAATCTAGTAATTATGTGATTTACTAGAAAGTTTATAACAATTTTGCTTGTCGATTGTCTTATTAGGATCACCTCCACCCACTTAGTAAAGTAATCGGTAGTTGAAAGTATACATCTATGTCCACCACTATACCTCTCATCTATATCTCCAATAAAATCAATGCCCTATTGGTATAATGGATCTTCCACATGAAAAGACCTAAGGGGAAGTGCTCCTAAATACTTAAGTTTTCTTGAGAACTTCTGGCAAGGTTCACATCTCACATAAGCATGTGCGCCCTTAAACATGGTGGGCCAAAAATAACTAGGTCTTAATACTTTGTGGGTTGTAGTACTAGTGGCCTCCACATATTCTAGAGTACATATTCCTAAGCACAATCTGAGCCTGATGTTCATCCAAGCAAAGTAGAAAAATACCATCTTTGTCTCTATAGTAAAGTTCTCTATTGATGAAAACATACCTTTGACATTGTAGCTTCAAGGTCCTCTTTTGACTTTTAGTCATGTCATCAGGGTATTTCATGTACATCAAGAAGTGGATAATGTTGGTATACCAAGGTGTTTGTTGAAGGCTCCAAATATTATCCTCTAAAATAGATAGATTATTCACCTAGGCAGCATCCAAATTCTCCTATGTCGTATGCTTTTCCAAACCTAGTCCTATAACCAAGTTTGTAATTTGAATGTCTATATTGAACTCCTAGATCTTATTAATCCATCTGCATCTTCTTCATGTTACCTCATATTGAGAAAAAAAATATTTCACTGCTAGATTTGTCACATAAGCTACAACCTTGGCCCCCACAAGATAGGGTCTAAAAATTTTCACTACCTTAACTAAAGTGTAAGCTTGCTTTTCCACTATATCATACTTGATTTTAGCTGCTTGAAGTGATTTGTTATAGAAGGCAATGGGTTGGTCTTGTCCTTCATTATTTTTCTAAAGCATGACTACTGCACCAGTATGAAAAGAAGAAAAGGATAAAATCTAGACATTTCAAAACAAGGGCTTATTTGCTCGCCTTTTTTATTGCTACAAAAGCTTCTAAGGCTTCATTTGTCCAATCAATCTTGGCACCCTTCTTAATCATTCTTGAAATAGGATTTACAATCTCAAAAAAGTTTGTGATGAGCCTATGAACAAAGTTAATTTGACCAAAAAATGATTGAATAGCCTTCACTATTTTGGGTATTGGTATCCTATCAATGGCCTCTACTCTTTTAGGGTCTATCCTAATCCCTTATTTGGACACAATCTGACCTAATAGATTGCCTTTAGTCACAACAAAGTTGCACTTTTTAGGGTTCAATGATATACCATACTCCAAAGCTCTAATGAATACCTTTTCAAGATGTAAATAATGATCCTCATCCTTCTTACAGAATGCAATCAAATCATCTTGGTATACCACCATAATAATGTCAATCAAATCTAAGAACGCCACATCCATAGATCTTTGGAAAGTGGCCCCTACATTTGTTAGCCCAAATGGAATTATAACATACACATATGTCCCCCATGGAGTACTAAAAAAAGTCTTATATTGTTCTGATTATTTTACTTTTACTTGATTATAGCCTGAGAATACATCCATCATAGAAAGTAGCTCACATCTAGTTACCTTTTGCAACATTGTCTCCTTATTTGGGAAAGGGTAGTAGTCTTTGAGTGATGACATATTCAAGTTTCTGAAATCCACATATAATCCAATGTCACCATTCTTTTTTTTTTATTGGGACCAAATTTAAAACCCAAGAAGAATGTCTAATTGGTTTTATGATACCACCATCTTTTAGTTCCATCATCTCTTCTTGCATTTTTGGTCTAAGAAAAGGATTGATAGGCCTTTTTTTTTGTCTAAAGGTATTTGCACTTTGGTCCAAAGGAATCTCATGTTGAAATAAGTCTTCCCTGTAGGATTTTAGGTCATCATAAGACCAGGCAAATATGTGCATGTACTTCCTCAACAGAACCACCAACATGGACCTAATCTTGGGGTTGATTTTCTTGCCAATGTAAACTTTCTTAGGAGTTGATTTAGTCCCTAAGTTGATCTCTTCAAGATCCTCTTTTTTGACATGGGATGGTTTCATGGCTTGACCAGCATTGCTATCAAATACTCTTTCTAAAGCCATTAACCCCTTAGGGATTTTATTTGTTTTTAGTTGTACCACCTCATTTCCAAACACAATATCTTTACCATCCACAAACTCCATGAAGGCATTAAAGTCTTTCTCCTAATTCTCATAATCATCTACGCAATGGAGGAATCTTAACAGATCATCATCATCATTATTAAACACTTGACAATTACAAATGTTATCTAGGATGGATGGTCTTATTTTTACTTCAACCTTTGAAATTATAGCAAGAGTAATATCATCATTCTTTACGGCACCATTTGCTAAGAAATCAGCCAAAATATTCTTGTTCCTATCTATCCATGTGATGTTAAAATCATCAAACATTTCAATCGAATCCCAAACAATACCCCTATACTTCTTTAACCTTCTATTTTTTGAAGAATAGGCTGATCTAATCTAAGATACAAATAATTATGAGTCCCCCCAAGCTAACAACATCTTAATTACATGTTGATTAGCTAAGTTCAACCCTAGGAGTAAGGCTTTATATTTAGATATATTGTTAGTGCACTCAAATAGAAACTGAAAAGAATACTCGAATGTCTTTCCATTGGGTTCTACCAATAAAACCCCTGCCCTTGACCCCTTTTTATTTCATTCTCCATCAAAGTACATATTTCATAAACCTCCTTGGTCATTTTGAGCTTCATAACTCATAGGGTCAGTATTCTGTAAAAGTGGTTGGGTTGATTCAATTCTGAAATTTTCCATGTCAATGTCATAAAAACACACTATATTGTTTGGGTCTATACGCTCTACTATAGTGTTTGACCTAAAATATCTTTCCAATTTACATCTTAACCATTGACTAGAATAATGGCATACGATAGATCCAATTGCATGTTACCCCTTACCACTATTGTCCATTGTTTTGATAGTAGAATTCCATAATTTGGAGGATTATCTACCACAGTTACATCTACATGATGTGTGGCTTCAAGGAAGTTTGATAGTTTTACCTCTAAGTTCTTTAAAACACCTATAACCAGTACTGATCTATTGACCATAGTGTAACATCTCCCATAATTTCAATCAACCCATAACCCCAGCTCTTTCATGACTCCTACTGGCATTATGTTAATGATAGCACCTGAGTCAATCATGAAATTCTTCACATACTTATTATTGACCAATGATGTCAAATAAAAGGGATCTACCTTGGAGGGTTTTTTGGTAATTGTAGTTCCTAATTACACCTGAGGGATCTGCGTGACCTCTAATTCCTCTTGGGTAGATGTTTCATTTTCTTCTAAAACATGACATGCATTATCATTTTCCAAGATTCTATTTTCAATCTTTCTTTTTGAAATAAATTAGGAACATTAGATATTAATGACAATACATTATCCCTATGTTCTTGAATCTTCATCATTTCCAACAAGGGAACTAAGATCTTTATCTATGACAAATTTTTTACCATATCAAATGAAGGTGTACTAGGAATACTTGGGTTAACCTCCTTGTATGTGACTGGTTTTAGTTGTTTATCCTTCTCCATTATGATGGGCTTCTGAGGTTCTTCAGCTGGAACTTCCTTTTTAGGCTTCTTGTATTTTTTATTTGCCTTGGGAACATACTATTGGGTTTTATTTTTTTTAGCCATACTATTCTTGTCTTCTCTACCTTGAGAGGTTTGATACACATTGGAATCTAATTGCTTATTTTTCATAAACAAGCTCCTTGGCCTTCCTTGATTAGGCAAGGCTCCCCTTGCTCTCAAATTGTAGTCACTTTTAACCTGAGCTATCACAGCAACAGTCAATTCTTTGATTTCTTCTTCTAAAGGTCTTCTCAAATTGACTTCCTTGGACTATTCACCAATTGCATTAACTCTGCATTGATCCATGTCTTTCTCATCTAAAAATATTTCTTGGCATCGTCCAACACTCCATTTTCTCTGAGTGTCAACATCCAATGTTGCCTCATCTTCTGAGGAGGAGGTGTCTCTTGCATCAATATTGTGTAACCCTAAAGATAACATGTTTACCATGTGATCCTACTCAAAATAATCTTCCTTGCAACTTGGATAGACTTCATTAGACTCCTCCATAGCTCTAGCATTTGTATATTGAGCTTGAACATGAGGGAAGTTGCATATAACACACCAAGGGTTGTCTTCTACAAAATGTGCCCCTGCCTTCTTGAGAGGATCAAGTGTTTCTTTATTGTTTGAAGGCCTCTAATTGTTATTCAATGGTTTACCATCCTTCCAATTTGTATTATAGGGAATATCATGCAACCTCGATCTATCATGTCTCTCATAATTAGTCCTATCTTGTGACAATCCTTTCTCATTCCTTGAAATCTTATAGTTCAGGTTCTTTATAGCACTCATGACCTTGTCCATCTTATCTTCCTCCTTAGGCTGTTTAGTATGATTCCCTTTAGGATTTTGCAAGATCCTAACATCATCTCTCCTAGCAGCTTTACCAAATGCTTTTCTATTGTTTTCTATAGTAAGGGCCTCCTTGAATGCCTCACTAAGAGTTGGGGGATTTTTAGACCTCAATTGATAACCAATCTTGGGATCAAAAGAATCATAATAGAAGACAGGGCAAATGTGATTAGTGGGCTTCAAAATGGGCAGTATCTTATTGTACAACTTAATAAATCTATTGTTGAAACCTGACATCTCTTCATTGGCCCCTTCTCTATGCTAGTCAGTTCTTGAAGGGTAAATTTTGGATCAGAATGGTCACCATTCTGATCTTTGAACATCAGAATGGTCACCATTTTGATCTTTGAACATTCTTTTGAAATCTTGGAAGGACCTGATCGACAAATCAGGAAAAATCCTATACCATTCCTTTGCATCATCTATGAGTGATTGTATAAATATCTTCATAAAAACATACTCATGTTCAACCTCAAAGTTATCCCTGTTACAAGGTGTGCACCCTTGGTCTCCTTGTGTTGTACAACACAATGCTCAGGTTTGTGACATGGCTTAACTACCCCCTATGGATTAGGTTGATCTTTTGGTGCAATGGCAACCTCACTTGTAACAAATGGCATTAGAGCTTGGTCATAGGTTCAAACCCCTCACTTGCATTTGGGAGGGTTATTGCAAGGTGTGCGCTCTTGGTCTCCTTGTGTTGTGCAACACAACACTCATATTTTTGACATGGCTTAACCGCTTCTCATGGATTAGGCCAATCTTTTGGTGCAATGACAACCACACTTGTAACAATCCATAAAATTTTAGAATGCCCTAATATGATCTTCACCAATAACTGCATTATTTTCAGACAACTTTGGTATTGCATTCCTCAAGTCATTGCTAATAGCATTAGGATAACCCTGGATCTTAGTAAAATAAATTTTCTATATCTGTCCAATTGCATAGGTATTTTAAAAAATTGTTCATGATGTTGATGAGGCATTTGTTGTTGTTGTTGGTGTTGTTGTATATTTCCTTGATTGAATTGATACTATGGGATTTGATTATGTTGTTGGTGATTATTAGCAATATGTTGCTTATATTGCAAAAATTGCAAATACTGTTGGCAGACATTATTTCCCCCCATGGGATTAAGTGGAGGATATTATAAAGTTGGAATGTATGGTGGACATAGGGGAAATAATGGAGGCGGATTATACCCATATCCCAACCTATTAAATTGGTTTAATGCCATGTACTGTTGCTGATAAATGTTTTGTTGCTGGCTGGTTCCTACTTGGCTAGTATTATTACATTGAATACTCACAGAGGGTTGACTCACACTTGCAAAGATAGAGGACATATTGGGTATTTTAATGGTCTAGGGATAGGACATGGGCATGGAACTCATTACAACACTAGATGCATTAGTCTGAAGATTATCTTTGGTGTGGCTTGCAAATTGTGATGTTGTTTTTCTTGTGATAGTATTTTGAGTACTATGTGAAACAAAAGAGGCTTATGCATTGCTACCATTAGATACAACTAGTGGAGGGACAAAGGAAGATAAAGGTTGCTACTTTGATGCAACCATGATCTAGAGGATCCTCAAGGAGAACAATCTAGATCATGCTAAAAGAGTAATGCCCCAAAAGCACCAACATATAATAGATTAAATTTTAGATCAAACATATACAATATCATAGATTCATCATAAATTAACTGGCAACATGCAGGCAAACATACATGCTTACATGCCTAGTTACAAATGCAATTCCAAATTACAACCCATTTGGACCTCTAAGAGGTATTCTAATTATAGATCATGAATCAATATCATCATATCTCTTCACTCCCCCCAAAGGATCAAATACAAAAATATATATATAGCATCTGAAACACATCTGGGTCAGCCACAAAAGATTATATTCTCAAAGATAGGAAAATGAAACATGTAAAATAGGTTGAACCCAAAGTGTGAAGATCTCCTCCGCCAAGGACTCAAATAAAGTGTGGACTACAAAGGAAGGTTGGACAAGGGCCCGAGAACATCAAGTGTGCTACCAATTAGATCTACAAGCCAAGAAAAGGCTCTATAAGAGAAGAAATCTCCAACAAGCTTCTAAGCTCAAATTGTTCTGGGAACCAAGAGACAAACAATCTCAAAGCAAAAACTTGCCATAAAAGGATCCAAATGAATTGGAAATCTAGAACAAGGAAAGAGAACACGTTCGGAAGCCAAAAATATAATCCGCAACGTAAAATGAACAACTATCACATAAACTCAAAAGAAACATAGAACTGAATAGGAACATAACTGAAAAACACATATTTTTGGTTGATGCAAGATTGCTCATCGATCGAGGATGCTCTTGCATCTAACTTCCTACATTTGACATGATAGGTACTTATTTTGTTCCACCACCCTGCTATCTATAAAGAGGGGGAAAAGGATGAGTTGGTCGAGAAGCCATGTTGAGTATCTCCTAGGCCATGATCTCCCTCTCTTTTATGAGTTTTATCCTATCTTTTTGGGCTTTCATTTGGTCTATTTGTCCTTGCAGTTCTTCTACTGACTCCTCGGTTGGGTTACCTGAGGTAGAACACACATTTGCATCAATGTAGTGAGATTGATACTGGTTTTGGCTAGAGGGGTAACTCATTGATATGGGGGTATCTATTATCACTTCAGGATTGGACCTGCTTTGGCTAAGCCTGCTCTAAGAAGTAGTTCATTGTTCACCATATCTTACTTCATTTTCTGCCTAGATTCTAACTCTCTCAAACTCTGTATACAGTCTACCTTTCTTTACTTTGGCCTGAATAGGGTCTTCATAATAGGGATTTGAAGGGTTTCTATCCATTCATGGGAAAGTATAGCCAAAAAAGAGATTCTCTCTAGAAGGGGAATCGTCACTACTAGTATCCTCTAACTCTCTAGCAAAATAATGTCCCTCAGAAATACTCTTTCCCTTACCCCTAGTTTTCAACTATTGAAGACCTAAGCTCATTGTCTGAAGCCTTCTTCCTTGCAATGCACTCATTCCTTCATGTTGCAATGCTCGTAGCCTTTTCTCTACTCATATGAACTTCCTTAGCTCTAAATGAGCTCACTATATTTTCAAAGTCACCACCCAATATGGGAATCACTTTCATTGTTAATGTTTTATGAATATGACTCTAACCTCGTGGATAGACTACTGGCTAAAATATACAAGAAAGAATCAGTTATCCCTAGAAAAGTCACCAATCTATTTCTACTCAAATCAACAAATTCTAACTCCTAAATAAATAGCCACTAACTTATCAACGGACTCAAAATAGGACTTGGCCAACGAACAAGGTTCAATTTTAAGACTGAACTCTTCTGCACTTTGGGTTCTACAAGACCAAGGCGGGTAGACCTTAATAATGTCTTTGGACATTAACTAGATATACTCATTGAAATTGTTATGTAAGAAAATGTCTCAATGAAAATATACCAAGGAAAGCTTCAACACTGAAGACCTTGGTTGCAATCTTAGTTTTCTTACTTTCACTCAGCTATTAAGACTATTTCAAGAATAAATCTACTCCTACTCTACTCCTGCTCCTACTCCTACTCCTACAAACAAAAATGAAAAGTGTTTACAAAATGGATGATTCTAAACCACTTTGAGAAGGAAACCAGTGCTTATCTATGGGAAAACAGAGTCCAACTTATAGGTGTTTTAAACTCGCCACAACATACATTCATTTGGCTACACTTAGGCATTCTAGGACTTTCATATTATGCTTACAGAGATAACAACAAATTAAAAAAAAAATCAACATATACATATTGCAATCATCTTGAAATAGATTTTAACCCTTAACTAGAAGATACCCATTCATTAAGATTACATACACATTCCCACCTGGAGAAGACAAACTGATATGTCATTAACATAACAATTTATACAAAATGTACACAGAAAGTGACACAACCTGCAAATGAGATTCTTCATTAATCTTCAAAATATTTGATACATTGTAGTAGAGAACATCTGTAGAGAGGAAATGTTCTAGCTTTGTATTCCAAAATGGCTCCTATTACATGCTACTTCTCAAAATGTTTGAATCCCTCTTACTAACCTTGATTTCCCTTTTATACCAACAAGGGAGCAAAACAAGCTTCAGGCTAAGTAAGACACTTGTCAAAAAATAATTTCTATATACAATAGAATATTCCAAAGGCATCTTTCATAGGTACATTCAAAAAATCACCCTAGGAGAAGGGGCTAGAGGTGGCTCCCATGATTAACTCCTTGAAACTTGAGTAGCGGGGTTGAATAAATATAGTTGGGTTGCTTCCCTATTGCAGCACATCTCACCATCAAAATTTTGGCACTAGAGACTATACTTCACAAGGCTTCATTCTTGTTGGTTGTGTGATCATAGCTCCTTCCAAAAATAGAACCTGTCAAAAAGAATAAGGACACAAAAAAGGCACGTCATTTACTCATCATCTTCTTCTAGTTGCTCTTCTTCCAATGAGCAGTATTTATTGTGCAACCCATCAATTTCATCTATTGGCCAAATAAAAGATTTCAAACCTTTCATATTGTTCATGGCATCTTTGGTCTTGGGGGTAGGTATAGCTACAACTTCCATAATGAATTTGTGATACAACAGGTCAACATCAAGAATTTTACCAATAATCAAATGATATGAATCTTTCTTGTTGGGGTCCCCAACAAGCAACTTTAGGACTGCATCAACTAATTCTTGAAAATTCATCTGCAACCTGTCGAGGTCCTTTATTTCCCCATCTTCTATCAAAATTGAAGGAATGTCCTCCTTTTGTAGGCCCTTGAAGAAATACAACTTCTCTTGCAATTTTTTATTTTCCTCTTCAATATGAGGAAACTCCTTAATCATTAGATTACAATTCTTCCATGTGGCACTTACAGCTGGAGGAGCATTAGGCATATTTTTCACTGCTAAGAGAATTTCTTTAAGAAATGGGGCTTTAGGAAACTATGTGACCCTCAAAGGATGAAAGAATAAAATAATCTATCCTAATTGGGCTTTGAACTGAATTACACAAGAATAAGAAGAATGTACTTCCCCCAACTTAAAAGAACTTTGTTTGCCACTTGCAAAATTGTTTTTTTTCTTTATCTCCAAGTATTTATTTATGATTCCTCTTTGATCCTCTTGAATTCTTCCTACATCTTCTACATTTACTCCATTTGTTTCTTTGTCAAATTTGTGGATTCCCTTGCAACTACTTTTTTCAATTTGACATTTTCAATGTACATTTTATTATGATTGGCTTGCAAAGCTAGATCCATCCTCTTGAGCCTTTCATTCTTCTTTTCTAAGTCCTCGACTGCCTCTCTTGCAAATTGTGCAGCCTACATTTTTATTGTTATAGCTTCAAGTGTTGTTGTATATGCTAAAGTCCTAACATTGGAATCTCCAACTTTTTGCTCAACCTCATGCAAAACAATAGGCGTATCAGTATTTAGAGCTCTAGTCCATAGTGCAAATACCTTCACACTAGGCTTAAATCCGAACCGATGCTCACCGAATTCTTAAGCGTAAATGGGGTCCTTTTTCCATATTAATTGATCTAATACACAAAAAAATTCTAAGTCCCACCCCGAGATAAGCATCATGTCACTAGTCTTCATAATTTCCCTTGCTTCTTGTGGAGTGCACCTGATACTATTCCTATCAAAATTTTCAATTCCTTCCTCAAACAAATTCTTCAATTTCTCCCTCATCAAAAAAGATTTAAACTCTGGAGAATTCACAAAATTGTCATCTACCATGGATTGCATTGATGCAATTACTCTTTCATCATTAGCCTCTTCCTCTAGGATGACATCTGGGAGAACTATCCTATCTAGATCCATGAGTACTTCTATAGCCTCATCATCCTTGAATGTTTTTGTGGGGATAGAAGGTGGTCGCACACCTAAATCCATCTCAGTATCAATTACCTTTACAAAATATGAGTTTTTATCCTTCCCCTTCTCAACTCTCCTTGTAACAATTGTTACAGGATACCCTTCTTGAGAGGGAGGTTTTTGGGGGCATCATGTGAAGATCCCTCAGTCAAAATTGCCTTGACTTTTGACTTTGAGGCAGTAGGGGGCTCATAAGTAGGCCTTTCCTCAAGAATCTCACCTGATTTCCCTATCTCTTTCATCTTCTTCTCAAAGGTGATGATTTCCTCAAAGGTTTTGATCTTGCACAACATCTTAGAAAAATCATTTTGTATGTTGGAGAAAAATCCTTGAAGACTTGGGTCTTCCTCCCTTCTTTCTCTCTCCTACCTTTGAAGATAGTCCCATTTCTTTCTCCTCTATATAGCCTCAAGAAGGATGGAATTTCTTATCAGACCCTCTCTCTCATCAAAATGGTAGGAAAAGCCTCCCTTCTTGAGCTTTTGGGTTCTTAACTCATTTATGTATCCATCGAGATCAAAATTTCTTACTTGGCTCACCCTGAGCTAATAATTGCTCACTAGGAACTGTTGCACCTTCTCTAGAGTGTCACTCCCTAAATAGAATTCTTCATATGCAATCATCCTAGGGAGGTGTTGTCCCTTATTTTCAGTCTTAATTAGCTCCCTTTCCATCCACATTAGTTTTCACATTCTTTCAATGAAGGTGAGTCTTGATGAGACTATAATTGGAAAAATATGGGGCAGCTGAGGGCACCCATAAACCCTGATTATTGTACAATTTGAATATTAGAATAAGTCACCAAAATTATGGGATAATTATCCCTCAAGATACTCAACATTTTTAGCCCTTTCACTCTTTATTCTCAAGACCTTTATAATGTGCATTGGGAGCCTTGGCAAAATCAGTTCACACTTTCCTAGGACCTTCACAACAAAATGATCAAAGAAAACCTTGTAATTTGAATATATAGATCCATTGTCCCATATTTGAGTCCATTTTTGGACTAGCCACTTTTGTCCTATCTTGGGATCAATCTTCTTTATTTGTAGGTCCTCATCTAATTTTTATCTATTCTAGAAAAGAATCAAATGACAAATCAAAGAGTAATTCCTGAATTTTAAATCTTATTTCTCATTTTTGTCCTCTATCAAGCTTTCATGTAGATTCTCTTGAAGAATTGTGGTAAAATCATATAACTTATTGGTGTCAGAATGCTGGATCTCAATTACCATCATCACATATTCAATAGGTATCTAGGTCAACCCACAATCCTCTCCCAAAATCTGACACTGATCATAGTAGGTCTTTACAAAATAATCTTCAAAAGGGTTATGCTAAAGGACTCAGAATATATGAGGTAGCTCTGCCTTTGTACATTATCTTCAAGAAGTGAGGTAGCATTTTCTCTTTGATGATTCTCTTCTTTGTGGCATATTTTGCCTGCATTCTCCTCTTGTCAATTCCCTTGAGTGCACTTTTGTCTAGGTTGAAACATTGGATTATGGATTCTTTTGTGATATCAAGAAAGACATATCCATCAACCATTCTCACAATCATGCTTAGTGGATGATACTTTTTGACAAGCTCTCTGACAAGTATGGGCTTCGCAAAAACATTTGTAACAACAAGTTTCCCCAAATTCAAATTCCAAGGATTTGAGATTGTAATTGCTTTGTCCCTATTTCCATAAAAGTAGAAGAAGATATCCCAACCCTTATCAGTGGTGTGGGCACCTGCACAATTGTAGCAGTGGTCAATGAAGGCATTCATGAATTTTTCATGCATATTCAAGCCTAACAACAAATCCAACAGGTCTTGGTGGAGGCCTCTACTTTCCCTCTTCTTTATCTTTTGCATCTCCTCTATTTTCTCTTATACCTCTGATATTTCCTCTGCACTCTTGGCTGGAGCTAATGAGGATGGAGCTTTTGTAGGGTGTTCTTGCTGAGCAGGAGGTGGATTATCAATAGAAAGGGTGTGTTTCTCTATAGTTGAAGCTTTCTCTATTATTGTGGTAGTGGCATTTTTACTTGGGGCCCTTTTTCTATTAGGCTTGGGGGTACCTTCTTGTGGATTTGAGGCTTCACCTTGACTGTTTCCAGTAGGAGGAATAGGTTTTGCAAAAGACTTTGTAGATGATTTGTTAGGGGTAGCCTTCCTCCTCTTTGGTGTAGGCTTCCTAGCTTTGGGAGGAGGGTTTGGTTCATTAGTGTCAAAAGAGATTATAGAAACATTATTGGGTGCTAATTTTTGCTCTTTTTTATGGGCTCCTTTGGAGAGGGTAAGTTTGTCTTAGTTCTTGGGGAAGCCTATGGGACATTTGTAGGGGCAGATGAGCTTGTTTCAGCTACTGGAATATCCCCAATTGGATGGATAGGTGGGATAATAGAGAGTGGAATGGCATATGTAATCTTTAGTTCAGCAGGGCTTGCTCCTGCTTCGAGAATCTTTTCAGCAGTTGGGGCATTAAAATCCTTAACGAGGGAGGCCATTTCTTTGCTTTAAACTAGTAAGAAATTTGGAATTTAAACAACATAGAAACTCTTCCCTTATTCCTAGGGAAAGACTACACAAATTTCTCACAAAACCCCCCACAAACACTTCCAATTTTCTTATTGAAAATATAGAGTGAGGAATTAGACTTGACTTACTGATTTTCTACATATTTTTTGTCACAATTCGAGCTTGGAAGTTTCTTTAGGTCACCTGGGGGTGCTTAGAATTCCCTCTGTGATCTCTTTTGAATGCAAGGTGAATAATGCTACTTCAAATTCTGATTGTATTGCTTACACCAGAGCCGCCATTACTCCATACGTTCATGCTTTGGTAGGTTGGTGGCTCAAGATTCAACTTCCATCATTGATCTTGGAATGGACGGTTATTATTATGCTTTGACACCTTTGTATGTTGACATTGTATGCTTATTCTAATTCTTTGTCACCTTGATATTTCATTGATTTCTAAAGTTTCAGTTTTAATTGAGTTATGTCATCTTTCATAAGATCATTTACCATGCAGTATGGTTGGGCCCTTTCATCTCCTTGTCATTCCATATCTCTCGAGGTCTTCATCTTGCCATTATTAATCATGTGGGATAGCGGGATCCTTTCATCTCTTCATTCTGTTGCTACCTGTGAGGTCTCTTTATTATCGCTTTTTAAACTACGGCATAGCAGGGCTTTACCGCTTTACTTCCTTGTTATTATGCATGATGGTTAGTCTCTTTGTCATGCCCAAACTTTTGGGCAAAAATGGAAAAAAAAAAAAAAATTTAAAACAACATAAATACATTAAATAATCTACATTTAAAATGGAATAAATAAGTTTTGTCTTAACTAAGGGTTAATTATGGGTTAAATGGAATGGTTTACTAAGTTGATTTAATTCAACTCTGTCATTATAGTGTTAATCTTTAGAGTAGACTAATTATTCCCTAAAAAGGGTCGGCAAAACTTAATCAATTTCCCCTAATTAAAATTCTCCAACAAGAATCGAGAGATATTGATTATCTCAATAGTATTTAAAATACTCAAGGCTAAATAAAAATAATGTTAACTCATATTAAAAATATTTAATTGAGCAAAAACGAAAACGCCTTTAAATTAAATTAATAAAGTTAACCAAATCAAATAGAATATCCGACTAATAAATTTATCTTATATTAAAGTCAAATATAAATCCCCTAAGACATTTAAATTTCAACTATTAAATATTCGGCCAACAATGACCTCATAGGCTAAAATTTTACATTATACATTTAATAAATTCCATTAATAAAATATCCCAAAGGAATTTTAACCCAAACTTCCATATTTAATTAAATATGAAAAATAACTATATAAAATTCTCATTAATAAACCTTGTTAATAAAATTTAATCAATTATGAGAATAGTATTGCTATATAAAAATTAATCCCCAATTTCAATTATAATCCCTAAAAAGTCTACATTAAGAACCAATTTTACCCTAGTCAATATTAGGGGTTAATTAATCCTACATATTGATTATAGATAAATGGAGGGTAATTCTTTTCAAATTTTGAAAATAATTTCCCCCTCATTTCATTTTATTTAATATTTTATTACAAACCCTATCTAGGGTTGATTATTTCTTATATCTTAAATATTTTCTTTCTTTTCTCATTCCTAACCCTAACCCGAAAATGGGTTAGGGTTTCTTGTTTAACCCTTTTTTTTTCTTTCATATTATCAAGCTAACCCTAACTTGAAATTGGTTTAGGGTTACTTGTTTATCTTTTTTTTTCTATTTGTGTGTGCAGGTGGCGGCCATGGCGGTCGAGCAAAGAAGGGGGTCGAGTGTTTAACCACGGGGCCATATTTGCCAGGGAGGCCGAGGTTTCATTGGGGTGGCAAGGGGTTTGAAAGGGTCATAGTCCATAAGAGGGAGGTAGTGGTCACCCACAATGGCGGCTGAGACCACCACTATGGGTTGCAGCCCATAGTGGGGACCGTGGGCACCCCTGTGGGTCACAACCCACAATGGCGACCAATACCACCACTGTGGGTTGCGGCCCGCAGTGGTGGTCGCGGGCACCCTTGTGGGTCATAGCCCACAGTGGCGGTCGAGACCGCCCCTGTGGGTCACGGCCCACAGTGTGGCCCGAGCTGCCCTGTGGACGCACCCGCAGGGAGCTCGCGGTAGCATACAACCCTCTATTTTTATTTTTTTATTTTTTTTATTTCTAGTGTGTGTGTGTGTGTGTGTGTGTGTGTGTGTGTGTGTGTGTGTGTGTGTGTGTGTGTGTGTGTGTGTGTGTGTGTCACCATACAAACATGCAGATATATGGAATAAACCAGAACATAAATTTTCACATATTTCATTTCTAGAATATAATATATCAAAATATTTTTTATTTTTTTTTCTTTTTTTTCTTTTTTTTTTTTTTTTTTGTGTGTGTGTGTGTGAACATGTGCATTTTTATTAAAACATTAGACATAAACTTTACAATACAATCATATTTTTTTTTTTCTTATGACTAAATCTATTTCTTCCAAGGCATTTTAGCAGAGTATGTTAAAGGATAGAATAGAGTAAAAATAACATACTGTTAACTTTTTGCTTTAAGTTAACTATAATTAGATTTACAATATTTCCTAACATTTTCTCTACACATGCATTTACAAAATAGGAAAAATATGATAGAGATATTTTTATTAACAGCTGCAACTAACTATTTTTTAAAAAATCTATTTAATCCATAAACCACAAGACAAGATGAAATATTAACATTCACTCTAAATATCTATTTATTTCTTTTCCTTTGTAACTAAACTATAGACTTAAGGAAATATTTTATTTCTATCTAAAGTGACTACTTTATTGACATATAACTCTGCATTTTTTTTTATATAACACTTAGAAACAAAATATAATATCATTCTAAGTTTTCTTTGAATAACTATAAACAGAAATGAATATTTCTTCCCTCTTAGTAAAAATCACTGCACTACTACCATTTAGATAATTTCATTTCCTTTTTCAAACAATAGTAAGAACAAACCATAAATTTCATGCTTAATCTTTTTCTAAAAAACATATCATTAAAGGGATAACTTCATCAATGCATTTTTTTTTTCACTTTGCAAGAATATATACTTCAAATAAAAATACATCTTGTTTCATGGTAAAACTTAGTCAAGTAAATACATTTAATACTTCATGGAATCTTATTCACAATTAGGTAGATACAAAACCTAGCCTCTCATTTCTACTAAAAGAGGGCTTTCCAATACATTTATTTTTTTATTACAAATAAAAATAGTATCAACTTCAAGCTTTTTCTTCCAATCCTTTCCCAAGCAAACATGCAATAAAAAAAGCTTGAGGTTGTGACCATGGAGGCTCACCTCCCAACCTAGGCTTACAAGAAGCCACCCCCGAGCTAGGAGAACCAAGGCTAAATGGGATACACACGTTCAAACACATACAAGCAGAAAACTCATAACAACAAAAGACACTCCCAACCCAAGGATTAAACAATGTCACTTATGTGACTTTCAAGTGGGGTTAAGGTGGACCATATACCTAGAGGAGAATTCAGCAAATAGAGAACATAATGTCATAGCAAGGCTACAAATAAACACATCCACAAGTTCCAAACTTGTCCCTACAATTCCTTATGTCCCCCAAGGCATACAAGCCAACAAACTCCCCTTATGACCCTCATTTCATAAACAAAATACTATGTAGCAAGGGTCCCATAACCCCGTGTAAATCACTCTCTTCCAAAGAGAGCCTCTACACTCATAGGCTGTCAAACTACCCTTCACCCCAAGGCCACTCTTCCCTCCCAAGCATGAGTTTGGCCTTGAAAACTCCCAAAAAAAAACTCAAAAAAAAAAACACAACAACAAAGAAAAGAACACATAGGGAAGAACTCAACATCTTCCCAACACACTAAGATATCAGTAATGAAAATAAATTCTAGCAAGCAATCTTTTCAACAATACAATAACATACATGAGCTAGAAAAATAACCAACCTTAAATCTACCAAAAGGGATGATGAATCTTGTAGAAGAGCTTCCCAAATCCACTATCTTTCCCTTGCAAGACTTAGCCAAAATCTTCCCAAAAACTTACAAAAAATGCTCAAGAATCCAAGTCTCCAATATGGAGAGTGGGTGATCAAACTTCTCCCTCCCAAACTATACCCTATGAAGAGATTCCTCACTCTTTCCAACCCACTTGGTAAGGGTGAAGGATGTTTATTCGTTGATCTTCCCAATACATTAAAAACTCTCTAGCCAAGGCACATCAAAAAGGTAAAAAGGAATGGGGAAGAGAAATGCCACTCATGAGGAGGGTTGTCTAACCTAGGAAGGCTCCTCTAAAGTTTAAATTTGGTCAACTTGGGAAACTCAATTATTGGGGAGGCCAAACAGGCCCTAGGGAGTGGACACATGGCTAAATTTGGCCTTCATCCATAGGTACATCATATGGCCCACTAAAAATGCCCCTAACTTGACCCTAGGAGTTAGTTTAACCCCTTGGAAAGTCACCCAAAGTTTACCTACGGGTCAACCCTGAGTTGACCTTTCTAATGGCTCCCTATCCAAGGCTTTCTTGGGACCATTCTAGGATAATAGAAAAATATGCATTGGTAAAATAAATTTCCTCAAAAGAAACATGTCATTGCCAACTCATCTTACAACACATGTCAAGTGACACCACAAAAATAATTACACATCTTTAAAATACACATGGCAAATGTCCTTTTTTTTGGAATTTATAATTAAACATTTTCCACATTAAACACACATCCAAGCATAACATTTACAAATTAAAACACATTTACAAACGAGGTGTTGTCTCTCCAAATAGACAACCCTTGGCTTCACAAAGGCACATAGGCCTAGGCTTGGTTCTCCAAATAGTTTCCATGGTCACGTGGACTAATTTTCCTTCACATCTCACTTGCACATTAGTAATTCCAAAATTGACATATAATATTATCAAAAAGAATACAATTCAGACATCGCATACAATTTCAATTATAAAAATCAAGTATCCAATTATCTGATAACATCCACATAAAATAATCTACTAAATAGCATCATCATCATAATCATAGAATTAAATCATTTATAGAGCATGCATCCATAATTTCAAGCATCAAAATAGAGTACTGCAAATCAAAGTAAATAACATAATCATATCAATGTTATCCAAACACTGGATCATATAAAATCTATGTCCATAATGTATCAAAAAATAGTATCAATAATAAGTCCAACATGAAAATAACTGAAATGCTATGACAGCTCGAGGTAGGGCCTCACACTCATCGCATTTTGCTTGCAAGATAGTGGGGAAGACACTACACACTTGCCCTGCTAACCCGGATCCATCTTCACTAGTCGTCTTTAACCTTGCGAGATAAATTTACCTTATGCTTTGATTTCTCCTCGCTATCCTACAGGATTGGCCTTTTGATTACACTCGTTCATTTAGACTGGGCCATCCTTTCTACTTTGTTCATGCCTCCCTTCCTGTGGGATGGTGGGACTCCTCATCTTCTCTCATTTTGCTTCCCCATATCACCCTTTATAGATTATTTTCACCCCTATGAGGTAAACCATTCTTTGTTTTTTGTTACCACCTTCTATCTCATAGGGTTCCTATGCCAGAAGAGAACTACTCCTCTTTGGTCTCGATCTAGCCTTCATTATTGCAAGATGATAGGGATCACTATTTTATTCTCTCTCGCCACCTCGTATCATCCTTTGAGATCAAATCTTTCCCTTATGGAGTAAGCCTCAGTTTATCTTCAAGGATTCTCCTGCTAACATGCATGGTACTTCCATGTTTATGTTTGTACATAGGGAACAAGCCATTGTCTCTCTATGTCATTTCTTCTTTTATCATTACAGGATAGTGGGAGCTATCACATCCTTTACTCATGCTTTTCCCACACCATTATTTGTACAAGCTTTTGACCCTTGTGGGGTAATGGATCCTTTGTATGTTATTGTATCCCGCTATCCTATAAGAAACGTTTCCTTTACCCTTCTATCTTTCCTTCCCTTTGGTGAAACAAACATCTTCCTGACTATAGAGGATAGCAGGGATTTAATTCACTCATTTCAACTTAGCCCACAACACTCCTTTTCGATGTTTAAAACCTTTGCAAGATAAATTCCCTACTATCCTTTAAGGTATCCTACTGTCCCATAGGGGACCTTTGTCTCCTTGTTCTCTTCACTTATGCGATCATAAGACTTTCTCCTTATGCTACCACGTGGGGTAAGCCTCTTTATTTTATATCAATCATCCCCTTAGCCTACATGAGTAAGCTTTGCATTATAAAGGTCTGGTGGGGAAACACTCTGTTAGCAGCAACCAAGAAGGAAGACTAAGAGGGGAGGTGAATCAATCTTCACCAGATCAAAAAATTTAACTACAAAAATAGAAGTGATAAACTGCACTAATAAGACAGATAATCAAATTGAAATCAAAACACACAACACCAAGATTTTGATGTGGAAAACCCGATTAAGGGAAAAACCACAGAGGGAACCTACCCATGGTAAGATGATACTCTATAGTAGTATGTGAAAATATTACAATGGGGAATTCATAAGCATTCAAGCACACTACCTAGAGATCACTACTCAAATATAATGTCCCGAAAGGCTACAACCCTCAAGGAAGTCTCATTGACTTACAATAAGATTTGGACTACAATCAAGAAGAAATGAACTAAAAGAATAGCATCTCCAAATGCCTGATTACAATTCTGGTTAAGCATAGATGTCTACTCAGCAACACCAATCTCTCCTCAATCTCAACACTGAAGGATAAATCTCTTGTTCACACATGTGCCACTCTCTGATAATGCAAACACATCATCGACACCTATTTTACATGAATATATCACCTATATATACAATTCATCAACCTTGATAACAAGGTTGGCTAAACCCTCAACCCTTAATTACAAAATTACATCACATGATACAAAGATCGACCATCAAACCAATATAATAATTTGCATAGCATAACCTAGACCTAAATCAAATTTCCAAATGCACAACTCCACCGAAAATCATGCCAAGATCAACTGTAACATGCTACACCACCAGGAAAAACTGTATAACACAAAAATCATAATCGGTTCATAGAAACCACCAAAACTCACAACAATCAATGAAGATCGACAAAACAAATAGGACATGACTAGGAAACACCAGCAAGAACATTAGAATCGTCAAAAACAGTTGTGCCAACACCACTTATCAAATCTTCATCTGTCAACGTCTGAAAGCTCAAGAACATGACCAATCAGCAACTATCACAAAGAAAGATAACTTGTGGAGCACCAAATCATGATCCATCTAAAATGAAGATACACAATACCATCCCAAATAATATCCCAAAATATCAAACAAGATCTGATCACACCGGAATATAGTGAAGGAAATGCAGAACTCTACAAAACAATGATCAACAAAACAACACTGCAAACCGGATCATAAGATTTTCCCAATCTGAAATCACCAGAGCAATACATAGGAATATGTTGACATCAATGACAACAAAATATCCTAGCAGTAGAAATGATCAATAATATCCAACAATCTCCCCCTTTGGCATTGATGGCAACATATGAGTGTGAAAAAAAATCAATGCAAAGAAAGAAGATATCTCCAACAAACTTGCCCTAAGATCAAGACATATAAAGCAGTTTTTCACATGATCTCTCTCCCCCTTTGATAGAAATGCCAAATATTTCAAAGAAAAAAATAATGCAAAAGATCTCAAAATAGAAAACCAAACTTACTCTTGCCCTTAGAATATGAAACATGAATCTGTCTCCCCAAAACACATACTACTCCACTAGAGGAGCATCACCAATTCACCAATCCGGATAAAAGGATAAGACTGTGAAGTCCACTTGATTGATGCAATTCAATGTATTTAGTTCTCATTGGGAGGGGTGGATACCCATAACTTGTCTCTCAAATAGACAAATGTATTTGCAGGCAAAGCCTTAGTGAAATTATCAGCTATTTGTTCCTTTGTAGATACATACTCCAGCTTCACCTTCTCTTCACTGACTTTCTCTCAAGTAATGATATTTGATTGACA
Organism: Cryptomeria japonica; assembly: GCF_030272615.1. Classification (NCBI taxonomy): domain Eukaryota; kingdom Viridiplantae; phylum Streptophyta; class Pinopsida; order Cupressales; family Cupressaceae; genus Cryptomeria; species Cryptomeria japonica. The sequence goes on from NC_081410.1 coordinate 347,858,809, forward strand.
CATTCTTATTATTTGAATGTCACACCAGATTATTTGACATGTTAATAGAACTGGAATTATCACAATATATAAGAGTAGGCTCATCATAAATAACTCTGATATCCTTCAACATTTGCCTCATCCAAACTACCTGAGTGCAATTACTAGCAGCAACAATGTACTCAGCTTCAGTTGTAGATAAGGACACTAAATCTTTTTTCTTACTAGCCCATGAAACTAATTTCTTACCCAAAAATAATGCTCCACCGGTAGTTCTCTTTTGGTCATAAACATCACCAACCCAATCTGCATCAGTGTAGGCACATAACATGAAATCATCATTCCTCAGATACCAAAGACAATAATCTATAGTTCCCTTCAAGTATCTAAATATCCTCTTAACAATAGTGACATGACTCTCTTTTGGATCATCCTGATATCTAGCAGCCATGCACACAACATGCATAATGTCCAACCTAGTCTGAGTAAGACATAGCAGTCCACCAACCATAGATATGTACAAACTCTGATTAGCTTTTGGAGATTCATCATTCTTATACAATTTACAATCAGTCACCATAGGAGTTCCAACTGGTTTGGAGTCATCTAATCCAAACTTCTTTAGCATTTCCTTCACATACTTAGTTTGAGATATGAATATACCTTTTTCAGTTTGTCAAATCTGCAAACCTGAGAAAAAATTCATCTCACCAATCATAGACATCTCAAATTCTTTCTGCATATCTCTAGAAAACTTCATTCTCAAGTCATCATCACCTCCAAAGATAATATCATCAACAAAGACTTCAACAATCAGGATGTTATCATTTTCTATCTTAAAATATAGATTACTTTTAGCAGCACCTTTAGTAAATCCCAATTTCAACAAATACTTATCTAATCTAGCATACCAGGCTCTAGGGGCTTGCTTTAATCCATAAAGAGATTTCTTCAAATTACATACCATGTCCCCATCATCTAACAATAAAAATCCATCAGGTTTCTCAATGTAGACTTCTTCCTCTAGCTCACCATTCAAAAACGTAGATTTGGCATCCATTTAATATACCTTGAAATCTTTATAACCATCATATGCAAGAAAAAGTCTAATAGCTTCAAGTCTAGCCACCAGAGAAAAACTCTCCTCATAATCAATTCCTTCTTTCTGAGAATATCATTTGCAAACCAGTCTAGCTTTGTTTTTGACAACTTCACCGGCTTCATTCAATTTATTTATGAATACCCATCTACTACCAATAACATTCTTTTTCTTAGGTCTAGGCACAAGTTCCCATGTATTATTCTTTTCAATCTTATCTAATTATTCTTCAATAGCTCTCATCCAACTTTAATTTTTACAAGCTTTAGCAACATCTTTAGGTTCAACTTTAGAAATAAAACATACTTCTTCAATAGTTAACCTTTTTCTAGTTATTACACCTTTATTCTTATCACCAATAATCTGATTTTCAGAATGATTCAATCTTGCATACCTTGGAGTCTTCTAATTGTTCTCATTATCAGGTTCTTACACTTCTTCACTGACAGCAGCAACATCTGGGTCAACTGTCTCTACTGAAACATTCTGCTTAAGCTCTTCAGACTAAACATGGGCTAAAACAATATGTTGTCTGTCATCATACCCACATGCTTTGATCTCTTTCCCAAGATTCTCATCCACTTTCACATTTTAACTTTCCACTATCATTCTTAGTCTCTTATTATAGCACTGATAGGATTTTCTCTTTGTTGAATATACCAAAAAAATTCCTTCATCACTTCTAGCATCAAACTTTCCTATATCCTCATCTCTCTTGATATAACATTTTCTACCAAATTCTCTAAAATATCTCACAGTAGGAACACGACCAAACCAAATCTCATAAGGAGTCTTATAGGTATCACCTTTGATGTGAACTATGTTGAATGTGTAAACAGTAGTGCTAATAGCTTCTCTCTAGTAGATCTTTAGAACATTCCCTTCAATCAGCATAGTCCTTGTAGCATCCAAGACAGTTTTGTTCTTCCTTTCAACAACTCCATTATGTTGAGGGGTTATAGGAGCAGATAATTGTCTTCTAATCCCATGCTTATCATAGAATGAATTGAACTCACCAGAACAAAATTCTCCACCTCTATCAGATCTCAAACACTTCACATTCAATCCAGACTCAGTCTCAACCTTAGCTTTTAATATATTGAATTTGTCCAATGCTTTTGATTTCTCCTTCAAAAAGACAACCCACATCATCCTAGAATAATCATCAATCGGAAACATAAAATATCTATCACCCTGCACACTTCTAACATTCGTAGGTCCACACAGGTCAGTATGCACAAGATCTAGCAGGTCATCTGATGCAGACTGTTTGCTCTTGAAACAAATTATTGTTTGCTTACCCAACTGGCATTCCTTACATACTGGATTAACAAGCTTAACAATCTTAGGCAGATCTCTAACAGTTTGTGTAGAACTGATCTTAATCATTGAATCAAAATTTACATGACACATTCTCCTATGTCACAACCAACTCTCATCTATCTGGGAAATCAAATAGATTTTATCACTAGCATTCAAATGAAAATTGTTACCTTTAGTCTTAGTTCCAAATGCAATTTCTATACCAGAGGCATTTAGGATCTTCCATTTTCCATCCTTGAATTGTAGATCATAACCTTTATCAACCATCTGCCCAACACTCAAAAGATTATGCTTCAAACCTTCAACATACATGACATCATTATTATTATGCTTACCATCAAAAGAAATAGAACCTCTCCCATGGATCACATAGGCTTTGTCATCTCAAAATATAGCTATTCCACCATCATAACTTTCCATGCTCAAAATTTTCCTTTTATCACCGGTCATATGATGTGAACAACTATTGTCAATCACCCATTCATCTTTCTCTTCAACTTTAGAAGACAAAGCTTTCTCTTCAATAGTGCATATTTTCGAATCAACAGGTATAGGTCTATCTTCCTTAATGAAAATAAGAATTGTTTTCCATTTGGTGGAATTTATTATGTGTTGCATTGATATTTTGTCATTGATGTCAATACTAGGTGTTTAGATGCTTTAGGGGCACCCTTCTGGTCTCAGTAGCTTGAGTGGTTTTTGGTTAAATTGGATCCAACATGATCCGATTGACTCTGGTATAATCTGGTGATGGAATTGTCTTGTTCATGATGCTTATACTCATATTTTGTCAGTTGGTTTTGATCTGGTGATTGGAAGCTATCCTTCTTGCTATGAAGATTGGTTTCTGGTTCTGACGAGGGTTTCACTAGCAGTGGTTTTGATGGATATATTTGATGCATTGCATAATTGGTGTTGGTGCAGCTTCTGATGGAGTTTCAGGATGTTTTTGGTGATCATGTTTGAGACTTGGCATTTGGAGATCAATGCTGAAGCGTGTGGACCTATACTTGGTCCCAGTTGATCTAGGTTATGGACCGACATTGATATAACATGTGGATAGGACCTATTATTGTATTTCCAAGATATCTTATGTGTTGGATATTATTTGTATTGGTCTAAGGCCGACATGGTTTGTAATTATGTAATTGGTTTATTGTCTGGTGGCCAATCTAATTGTTTATGATCAAGGGTTTGTATAAATAAGATGTAAGATCTCATTGTAGATCATCATGGTTATTGTAAGAGGTCGTGGTCAAGGAATGTAATGTGTAAATAATGTAATATCATTTAGGTAGAGGATTTGGTCAATCATTAGAGATAAAATTGGGTTTGTATAAGAGGATTTAGTCTTTTGGTTTTGAGCTTAATTGGAACTGTACTCAGGCATAGGAGATGTTATCTTTTGCAGTTCAACACTTCTTTGGATTGTAGTCTGGATTTGTATGTAGTCAATGAGGCTCCTTTTGTGATGAGTTGTATGCTCTAGTCTATTTGCCTTCTTGTAAGTGCAAGCCCCTTCATTGTAATTCACATACTTACTGTAGAAGTATTATCTGACTGTGGGTAGGCTTCCCACTATGGTTTTTCTCTTTACCAGGTTTTCCACATACAAATCTTGGTGTTGTGTGGATGGCTTTTATTCTGTGATTATTGTTTATACTTAATTAGATTAACTACTATTCTTGTATTATTGTTTTGGATTCCAATAATCTGTGACAACTGATCCACCCCCCCTCTTAGTTGTCTTCCAGTTATTTGAACTGTCTAACAATTGTTATCAGAGCTTTGGTCCTCTTTGCAGAAAGATTAATCACTTGAGGAAGATCCTATGGTGACTAATAGTTCAAGTTCATCTAGTTCTTCTGGAGCTATCTTTCAAAGGGATATACCGAGGCTTGAAGGAACAAATTATATAGTATGGAAGATTCGGATGGAGACTCATTTGAGATGTCTTGGCAAGTAGATTTGGGAGATCACACAGAATGGTGTCATGCCCTTTAATCCAGGATTTGACAATCCTCCTCTGGCAAACCTGGAAAACAAGCTTGAGAATGATTGTAGAGAAAGAGAAGCCCTCTTTTGTGCACTTTTTGATCAACAAATAATGGGATTAATAGACAAATCATTTGGAAAGGTTATATGGGATAAGTTGTAAACTCTTAATGAAGGTGACCCTACAGTGAAGATTGCTAAACTTGATGGTTATCGGGTGAGATATGAAAACCTGAAAATGGAAGAAGATGAAAGGATTACTGCATTCATGGAAAGTGTAAATGAGATTGTTATGGGAATTCATTGTTGTGGTGGAACTTTGAGTGAAGATGAAATTATTTCTAAAGTCCTGAGAGTCCTACCATCGGCTTACAGAATGAAGACAATTTCTATTAATGAGTTGAGAACAATGGCTAATGCATATGTCAACAGAGATACTTTAGTTGGGAAACTATCTACTTTTGAGCTTGAGGAATTTGGACCTTCTGGAGCTGTGAAGATTGAACCTACTTTTCATGTATCTACATCTATAATCAGTAAGAAAGACTGGAAAAATTTATATGCAAAAGAATTAGAAGATATGAAGAGAGAAGATGATGAGTTTGAGCAACTTGAAGCACTATTTTCTAGAAGAGTATCAAAAGGACCAATAAGAAGTAAGTATGAAGGAAAAGAACCTTTTAAATGTTTTGAATGTAATAGATTGGTCATTTTGCATCTAGATGTCCTGAAACAAATTCAAGATTTGAAGAAAAAGTTAAAATATCATTTAAGCCTAACCCTGGATATCAGAACATGTATAGATTCAAGAAAAATAGAGACAAATCACGCTACATAGCGGATGAGGAAGGAATTACTGATTTAGATGATGAACTGACAGAAGACTCTACTAGTGGATCTAGAAATGGGAAGGAATGGGTATTCTTGCCTATCAAGGAAGATGATCCGGCACTAGAAGAGAATCTACTTGAGGAGAAGGCACTTGCTACTAAAAATGAGGACAAGGATGAATGGGCAATTGACAGTGGTTGTTCACATCATATGACTGGAGATAAAGGGAAGTTTCTATCTTTACAAGAATTTGATGGTGGACTAGTTAGATTTGGAGATGACAAGGCATGTATGATCAAAGGAAAAAGAACTATATCATTCGATGGTAAGAACAATACTGACAATGTTTATTATGTTGAAGGTTTGAAGCATAATCTTTTGAGTGTGGGACAATTAGTAGATAAGGGATTTCAATTACAGTCCAAGGATGGAAAATGAAAAATCATTAACAGATTTGGCTTGGAGATTGCAACCGGTACACAGACAAAAGGTAACATATTTCATTTGAACTCCGGTGAGAAGACATGTTTGATTACACAGATTGATGAGAGTTGGTTATGGCATAAAAGGTTGTGTCATGTGAATTTTGATTGCATTGTGAATATCAGATCAGCTAAGGTTGTTAGAGATATACCTAAGATTATGAACCCCTATAATCCGGTATGTAAAGAATGTCAAATGGGTAAACAGGTCAGAACCTCTTTTATAAGTATGCAAGATAAATCAAATGATGTTCTTGATCTTATTCATACTGATTTGTGTGGCCCTGCTAGAGTTAAAAAATTTCATGGTGATAGATATTTCATGCTAATCATTGATGATTATTCTAGAATGATGTGGGTTACTTTTTTGAGAGAAAATCTGAACAATTTGAAAAGTTTAAAATATTTAAGGCTAAAGTGGAAACTAAGATGGGATTGAAGATTAAATGTTTCAGATCAGATAATGGTGGAGAATTCACATTCAGTGAGTTTAATAACTTTTGTGACAAGCATGGTATAAGAAGACAAATTTTTGCTCCTCGGACACCTCAGTAGAATGGAGTTGTGGAAAGGAAAAATGGAACTATCTTGGATGCTACTAGAACAATGATGATGGAAGCAAATCTACCTCATATCTAATGGAGAGAAGTGGTTAGTACAGTGGTTTATACTTTCAACATAGTACATATCAAAGGAGAAACCGGTAAGACACCTTATGAATTATGGTTTTGCAATACACCTATAGTTAAGTATTTTAGAATTTTGGGTAGTAAATGTTATATCAGGAGAGATGATACTATTGGGAAATTTGATCCTAGAAGTGATGAAGGTATATTTCTTGGTTATTCTAATGAAAGCAAAGCCTATAGATGTTATAACAAGAGATTGCAAAAAATAGTGGAGAGTGCTTATGTCAAATTAGATGAGCTGAGAAAAAGTCAAATCACAATTTATGAGAAGGAACCAGAAGTGGAAATGATTATATCTTAATCGGTAGCACCTTTATCGGAATAGTGAGTTGAACCAGTTACTCCAGAAACATCAAAGAATTCTACAGTAACTAAAGAATAGGGAAAAGGAACAGAGAGTCAGAATACTCCTATGTATGTAATATTGAATCATTCTAAAGATCAAATCATTGGGGATAAGAGAAATGGAGTGATGACAAGAAGGAGACTGGCAACTCATGACGTATGTTTAATTTCACAAGTTGAACCAGTATTAGTAATTGAAGCATGTAAAGATAAATTTTGGTTAAAAGCTAAGGAAGAAGAATTAGATTAGATTGAGAAGAATAACACATGGACTTTGGTTCCCCGACCTAAAAATAAAAATGTCATTGGAACTAAATGGGTTTATAGGAATAAATTGAATAGGGATGGTAAATTTATAAGGAATAAGGCTAGATTTGTTTGTAAATGATATAATCAGAAGGAAGGAATTGATTATGGAGAAACTTTTGCACCAGTAGCTAGGATTGAAGTTGTAATATTATTTCTTGCCTATTTTGCTTATAAAAACTACAAGTTTTAGCAAATGGATGTTAAATGTGCATTCTTGAATGGAGATCTTGATGAGGAAGTTTATATTAAGAAACCTGATGGTTTTTCACTATCAGGTGGTACTGATATGGTTTGTAGGTTAAGGAAATCTTTATATGGATTGAAACAAGCACCTAGAGCTTGGTATGCAAGGTTGGATAAATATCTTTTGAAGCTTGGTTTTACTAAGGGCAGTGCTGACAGTAATTTATATTATAAAATCACTGATGATGATATATTGATTGTTGAAGCATTCGTTGATGACATTATTTTGGAGGTGAAGATAAATTATCCATAGAATTTTCTAAGAATATGGAGAAATAATTTGAGATGTCTATGATTGGTGAGATGAAATTTTTCTTAGGTTTGTAGATTACTCAGACTGACAAAGTTCTTTTTATCTATCAAACTAAATATGCTAAGGAATTGTTGAAGAAATTTGGTATCGGAGATTCTAAACCGATAAGTACACCTATGGTTACAAGTGAGAAATTAACAAGGAAAGATGGTTTTGCACCGATAAATCCTACAAGATACAAATCTATGATTGGAGGTCTACTTTATTTGTCTCAGACTAGGCCTGACATTATGAATATTGTTTGTATTGTTTCAAGATTTCAAAGTGATCCTAGAGAAAATCATGAGATGGTGGTGAAAAGGAGTTTTAGATACTTGCAAGTTATATTAGAATATGGCTTATGGTATCCTAAGGATGATAACTTTACTTTATGTGCATATACAGATGTTGATTGGGTTGGAGATGTTGATGACCAGAAAAGTACTTCTAGTGGAGCTTTCTTTCTTGGAAAGAAGTTGGTTTCATGGATCAGCAAGAAATAGTCATGTACTTCTTTATCTAATGCTGAAGCTGAGTATGTTGTTGTTGCTACTAATTGTATACAGGTTTTATGGATGAAGCAAATGTTGAAGGATTTAAAGATGGATTTTGATGCACCGGTAGTTATTCACTATGATAACTCTACTGCTATTGATATATCAAAGAATCCAGTATTTCATTCTAAATCAAAGTACATATCTATCAAGTATAACTTTTTGAAGGAGAAGGTGGAAGCAAATGAATTTAAACTAGTTTATGTAAACACTAAAGAACAAATTGTAGATATTTTCACTAAACCTTTATCCAAGGAATCATTTGAGTACCTGAGAGATAGATTGGGGGTTTCTGCCCCTCCGGCAGAGACTTGATTAATGTGGTTTGGCATCAGTTTGGTATGCATTATTAGACATACTATTCATTATGGCACTGATGTGGGATGTTGTTGCTCAGGGGGAGTAGTCAGCTTTGAGATTCATAGGCTTATGTATTTTCTTTGATATTTTTGTCCGATTTATGGCATTGATGTCAAAGGGGGAGAGATAGTGATGTGAAAAAGAAATTTAGAACTTTACAGAGATATTATTCAAAGGGGGAGAGATATTGATATTCAGAGCTACATGCAAGAGATTGTTGGTTGTCTTCCACAGGGGGAGACTTGTTTGGCATTTCTTGGTACTTACATGTTTTTCACATCTAGTGTTGTCATCAATGCAAAAGGGGGAGATTGTTGGCCATTTGGTGGAATTGATTATGTGTTGCATTGATGTTTTGTCATTGATGTCAACACTAGTTGTTTGGATGCTTTACCGGCACCCTTCTAGTCCTGGTAGGTTGAGTTGTTTTTGGTTAACTTGGCTCCGGCATGATCCGGTTGACTCTGGTATAATATGGTGATGGAATTGGCTTGTTCATGATGCTTATACTCATATTTGGTTAGTTGGTTTTGGTCTGGTGATTAGATGCTATCATGCTTGCTATGAAGATTGGTTTCTGGTTCCAGCGAGGGTTTCACCAATAGAGCTTTTGATGGAGATATTTGATGCATTGTGTTGGGAGTATTTAAAATTGAGTCAAAGTTTGTAGGCCTATTTCAAAATTTTGCTCAGTATGTCAGAAAGGCACCCAAATAAGTCAGTCCGAATGGCCTAGTTAGCAAGGGGGTAAAATGGAGCCAGTTGATCTTCAGAGGGTAAGGCTCGGGATTCATGCCCCACACCTTTCATTTGGCCTATTCAGTGATGTGCAACTTTCAGAATTCAATTTGGATAAGTTTATGAGGTACTCGTTTTGAGGGGTGAGCTGGAAGTGCATTTTAGGCACAAATGCAGATTTTATTGAGTAGCCTACTTTGAGCAATTACATCTTTTGCCCTGTTGATTGTCATGAAAAAATTCAAAGTGGATTCAATTCTATGCATAAATATGAGTTAGTCTGCAAAATTTCAAGTCCTAACGAATCCATTTGCTTAGTTTTTGAAGCCGATTCCGTTTGCAGTTTCTATGTTTTGGCAAGTCCCTGTTTCGACAGCTAGTCGGAGCCCTGTTTCGCACAAGTGTAAAAGTTGCCTCAGTAAGCGTCATGCCATAATGTTTGTTCCAAGCTAATTTTGGTATAAATGATGAGCTACATTTCAAATTTTAAAGCTCTATCAATCCGTTTGATCGGTTTTCAAAAGGATTCATTTTGCCATCAAATTCAGTTATCCGCACTTCCAGTGTTAGATCAGTTAATGTAGCCATTTTGGTGAGCACGCCGTTTGCATCCTGTCAGTTGGGTGATCGAACTGAGAATTCAAAGATTTAATATGTACCTAAAGGTACCTATGTTCCGAATTTGAGGGCCTACGGAGGTCGTTTGATATTTTTGAGAAAGGCGTCATGTGTTGCCAGGACATTGACTTCATCAGGTCCGCAGTGTCGACAAAGCCAGTTGGGCATTTTCGGAAATTAATATCTCTTCGCTCGGGACTCGTCTTGAGAAACCGTTTGGTAGATGTCATCCTTGTATATCAAAGTACATGCCTGTCAGATGGCGAGCTCCAGAAAGGTGTTTTGACAGGTTTGAAAATTACGTCTTCGCGATTAAATGCGAAAATTGTGGCGTAATTGCCTGAAAGTTGTAAAATGTGGATTAATGATCCGAAAACGATGCCGATTGTTCCAAGAGGTATGTTTGAGGTCTATGAAGATATTCCAGAGGCCAGTAGCTTGAAAACAAAAATTTTTTTTAGTCGGACCCACTTTGGGGCCCGACCTGGCCCATGCTTGTGCACTAATTTTTTGTGGCGAATTGTCCAGTTTTAAGAGTGTGCAATTTTCCTTTTGACAAATGATGAAGTAGAGAAAGAGGTAGTTGATATGGAAATGGTTTTAGATCCTGCTGACAAAGAGACCACAACTGAAGAAGAATGATTCATGTCAATTAATTGTTCTTTGTCACGAAATTGAAAAGACTTTCAGCAGCTTAAGCAAATGGAAAATTCAAATTGACAAATGTAATGTCAAATGTTCCTTCAGCAAACAAAGATAGACATGAAATATAAGCACATTATGCACAATATTTTGACTACTGGGTATGCTGGTAGTTATTTATATGCCATTGCAGAGGCACATACATTTTCATTGAGAAGTATTAACCAGAAGTGAGAAGTGTTGAAATTATAAGAGAATGCAGACTTTGGCAAATTAAATGCCAATCAAACAAAGAGACCTCTTTCCACATAGGTTTATTTTGGCAAATATCTCCAGCGGATGATTGAAGACCAGCATTCTCCCTCACATGGCATGGCTAAGAAAGGGGAATGGAATGCAAACAGGTTAACTCCCATGTAGTTTTTAGAGTCCCAGCAAGTGTTCATAAACTCCATCAAATGTCCCTCTTCTTACGTGCTGCAGGGAGTTCCAAAAGAAATGCTCCAAATTTCAAGTGATATCCTCCATTTTGTGGTCTCCTATCTTCTTTTCCCCTTGCGTGCAACGTGGTGTGGTGAGCTGCGTGGCTTTTGGGAGCTATGTTAAAACAAAACAGATTCATGTAAATGCAAAACCTCCTCCCCACGTGGAGTCTCTGGCTGCAGGAACAACAAATGATTAAGTTTTCAAGTAATTGCAATGGGTATGGTGCCAAATTCCCCTCTCCAGCATGGCAAATGAAATAAAGATGCTTTCAACAAGAGTATTATCCCCTATGATCGTTGCAATCAAAAAATTGAAAGATTTGGAGGGTGTACATAGTCATGTTCTTGCATCACGTATCAGTGAGCCAACCAAAGATGCTCTGCAGATGGATTGTTTACTAGCTTCCATGTTGAAATTGATTAAATCTCTGCGGACATTGCCAAAGGAAGAGGGAGTTCAAACTATTGTAAAGTTCATGGATGAGTATTCTCCAAGTTATTGCCAGAGCCAACACCAATTAGTCCCTGCATTGGGAGGAGGCATTCAAAACGTTTCAAGCAAACAATTTGTCAAGTATTCCCTCCTTCATGTAGCACTTGACTGGTGTCTGGAGAGGGCGTTGGAAATAATTCACAAGGGGCAAATTCTTTATGAGATTGCAGAAGGTTCCCAGGCGATGCCTTTGCTGGGGAGTGTGGAGTGTTTTAAAATAAATTATGAGCCATGTGCCATCGATCTTCATATGATGGGGAGATAGGTGTGGGGTTGTTGGGACTCCCTGGACCATTCAACAGAGCTGAATAACATAGAATTTTCCCATCCTACGATGCTTGTCTCAGGCAGTGACGATTGCAGGGTTAAGATATAGTGCACACAGTAAGATGTAAAATGTTTGACACATACTTTGTTTTGTTTTCCATTCTAATTACTTCGATGGCTTAATAGAAGCGATAAACCATGGCAACACGGGTGCTCATATCATCAAGGAAATAGGAGAACCTCCACCACTGGCACCATTAAGACTTAAAGACCTTCAGAAAGTGCAGTTTCTGGGCATGTTGTTAATCCCACATTGACTGGGAGAGGGATGTTTTTAGTATTTATAAGCAAAAGCGCACAGTAACATAATGTCTAAGCCTTAAAGGCTTTTGACACAAGGTGCCCGTGGGCGCCCAAGGTGGGTCCATGCGTGAGCACGTTTCTCAAGGCGAAGGAAGAGTTGACTGGACAAAAACCAAGTGGACCCCACGCAGGCACGCTTCCCGAGGCAAAGAGGCAAAATTTTGCAGACGAAGGCGGGGTTAACAAGCGAGCATGTTCGAGAGAGATCGACGGCTCGCGCTATTTCGCGAAGGAAGATGCATGAAGTTTAAACCCAGCGAAATAGCGAAAATGAACGTGAGCCATCCACGTGGCGGGTACAGTCAGCGGTCCAGCAGGCGGGTCCCGGTGAGGTGGCACACAGGTGGCAATCCAGTGGCGATGGCGTGGCATACGAGTAAGCAATCCAGTGGCGATGACGTGGCGGTCAAGTGGCAAAGGATGAGGTGTCATCCCAGGTGGCGCCTAGTAGACTTCATCGACCAATCAGACCCCGCCACGTGGCAAGGTGTCAGAGCACAAATGGAGGTAAAAAATCAAATTTAAAATGATTAAATAATATAGTTCAAACTATATTGAAATTCGAAATATTTAAATGATGGATCCATGATGAGAATTAATTCGCCCAGGGTCCAATTTTTGGCCAAAGTATAAAGTGTTATATGTTTTCGGAAAGCTCTGGGAGTGAGGAATCCGATTATGAAGTTAATTTTGACAAATGTGGGATATTTTAGAAGTAGTTTCCATGGGAACAGAATTCAGTTATAGAGGAGACACTTGGCAATTCAGTTGCAGATTTGATTTTATTCTCTCCTCTTTTTATTCCGAATTCTTCTCAGTTGTAAGGGTTCCAGAATTCTGTGAGGAAGTGCTCCAGTTTTCATGGCTTCCATTTCTGAATGTCATGACCCAAATTTGTAATTGTTGTTGGTTTGTTTCAGGGTATGGAGATTGCAGGGCAATGTTGTAAATGTGATTCTAGTTGCAGGACTTGCTTGTGTCAGGCATGAGTAAATTCCTCATAGTATTGTCTCTGTGTAAGTATTTCATTATTATGAATTGAATCCTCAAGGAGGATAAGATTTGTCAATTTCAAAGAAATTGTGTGATTGTTTATAGGTATCCTTCAAGGAAGGTTTTAAACTCTGTAGTCAATCATAAATGATGAAATATATTTTCCAGATCTGATAAAATTGTGAATGAATCAAATAGTGCATTAATATAAGGTATTGATGCATGAATATCTTGTTTAAGGAAAATAAGCTTGCATCTATGATTCATATTTGCAGTTTTGTCTGTAACTCTGTTGCCCAATGAACAAGGCACTGGCCTTGCAAGTTTGGGGATGGTTTCAGATCAACATTTTAAAATACAAATCTATTTCCCTTTATGTTTAGGGGTGTGTTCTTCTCATTCCAAGCTCTATTTCATCTTATTGTTTGTACAGATCTAGCCAATCTGTAATGTTTCCTAACCTATTGAGCTTGTGAAATGATCTATCTGCTTAATGTTGATGCAGTTACGTGTCTATAATTGTTGTATTTAGTGCATCAAGAGGGTGTCCCCCCCTAGGTCTAGCAGAACCTGAAGCGCAGGAGGATCAATTAGGATCCTATGTTATGTTGTCCAAGCCCTTATGTGTTTTGTAGACTGAAATTGGCCATTTCATAGAAAGATTTGCGGGTGTTCTTGGGTTATCACTTTTGGTGAACAACACATTGCATAATTGGTGCTAGTGCTACTTTTGATAAAGTTTCGAGATGTTGTTAGTGATCATGTTCGAGACTTGGCATTTGCAGATCATTGTTGAAGCATGTGGACCTATACTTGGTCCCGGTTGATCTAGGTTTTTTATGTAATGTATGGATATGACCTATTGTTGCATTTCCTGGGATATCTTATGTGTTGGATATTATTTGTTTTAGTCTAAGGCCGACATGGTTTGTAATTATGTAATTGTTTTATTGTCTGGTGGCCTACCTGATTGTTTATGGTCAAGGGTTTGTACAAATAAGATGTAAGATCTCATTGTAAATCATCATGGTTATTGTCAGAGGTCATGGTCAAGGAATGTAATGTGTGAATAATGTAATATCATTCAAGCAGAGGAGTTGGTCGATCATTGGAGATTGAATTGGGTTTGTGTAAGAGGATTTAGTCCTCTAGTATTGAGCTTAACTGAAACTGTACTCAGGCATAGGAGATGCTATCTTTTGCAGTTCAACACTTCTCTGGATTGTAGTTTGGATTTGTATGTAGTTAGTGAGGCTCCTTTTGTCATGAGAAGTGTGCTCTAGGTTGTTGGCCTTCCTGCAAGTGCAGAAATCTTTCCAACCAACATATCTCTTGTTACTATAATCACACTCCAGATCTCATCGATAGCAACAACCTTATGTTTATAACCAGGACGCAAATATCTCAACACCTTAGCAACAATTTTATCTTCCTCAATGGTTCCACCAGTACATTTGATACCTAGCACAAGATTATTCACCTTAGCCATGAAAGAGTGTATGTTCTCATCATCTCCCATCTTTAATGTCTCATATTTTCCTTTCAAACTCTATAGCTTAGTAACTTTCAAATGTTTATCACCTTCATACGAGATCTCAAGCTTCTCATAGATCTCATGTGTGGTTTCAAGTCCCATTACATTTGTCATCTCAGAATCAGTCAAGGCACTAAGAAATGTATCCTTTTCTCTAATATTATGTTCAGCTTCCTTGATCTCATCAGGAGTATTCGGTCCATTCGGAGGAGCATAATAGGAATTATTTGTAATCTTCCAATAATCTTCTCCAAGACATTTCATGTGCACGTCCATCTGGTTCTTCCATATAGCATAGTTACTTCCATCAAACCTCATACTGTCCTTCTGAAAGACAGCACCTTAAGTTGTCATCCTAGATCTCCTCAAATAGTTAAGGGTCTACCAAAGGATCTAGCTCTGATACCAATTGTTAGTAGCAACCAAGAAGGAAGACTAAGAGGGGGGGTGAATTAGTCTTCACTAGACCAACAAATTTAACTATAAAAACAAATCTGATAAACTGCAGTAATAAAACATATAAGAAAATTGAAAGCACAACACCAAGATTTCAACATGGAAAACCCAATTAAGGGAAAAACCATAGTGGGAACCTACCCATAGTAAGATGATACTCTGCAATAGTATGTGAAAATATTACAATGGGAAATGCACAGGCATTCAGGCACACTACCTACAGCTCACTGCTCAAATATAATGGCCCGAAAGGCTACAAGCCTTAGGGAAGTCTCACTGACTTACAATGAGATTTGGACTACAATCCGAAAGAAATGAACTGAAATAATAGCATCTCCAAGTGCCTAATTACAGTTCCGATTAAGCATTGATGTCTTCTCAGCAACACCAGTCTCTCCTCAATCTAAACATTGAAGGATAAATATCTTGTTCACACATACTCCACTCTCTTATAATGCAGACACAACATCGACACCTATATATACAATTCATCAACCTTGATAACAAGGTTGGCTAAACCCTCAACCCTCAATTACAAAATTACATCACATGATACAAAAATAGAACACCGGACCAATATAATGATTTACATAGAATAAACTAGACCTAAATCAAATTTCCAAATGCACAACTCCACCGAAAATCACGCTAAGATCAACTGCAACACGCTACACCACCAGGAAAAACTGCATAACATGAAAATCATCACCAGTTCATAAAAACCACCAAAATCCACACAATGATCAATGCGGATCAACAAAACAAATAGGACATGACTAGGAAACACAAACAAGAATGTTAGAATCATCAAAAATAGCTGCACCAACACCACTTATCAAATATCCATCTACCAACATCTGAAAGCTCAAGAACACAACCAATCAGCAACTATCAAGAAGAAAGATAACTTGCGGAGCACCAAATCATGATCCATTTGAAATGAAGATATAAAATACCACCCCAAAAAATATCCCAAAATATCAGCACAAGATCTGATCACACCAGAATACACTGGAGGAAATATTGAACTCTGTAAAATAGTGATTAGCAAAACAACAATAGAAACCAGATCATAAGATCTTCCCAATCTGCAATCATTGGAGCAATACATAGGAATATGTTGACATCAATGACAAAAACGTATCCTAGCAGCAAAAATGATCAACAATATCCAACACACTCCTTTTGGAAAAACCACCTCCTGCTATCCCGTATGGCTTATCCACACTGGAACAAGAGCCTGCGGGGTAAAGGTTTGTGTTCCTCAACATGCTTCTTGCCATCCCACAACCTCTATAGATGTCCAAGATAACACTTAAGTGACCTTTTTAGGCACGTGATAAATGCAAAGGGTAATGGGGTTGTGATTTCTAGGATTATTAGGGAGCTTATCTAAAGGTCTAAGGCCATGACAAAGGATTCATATGAAAATTTTAAAATGCTCAACATGGGAACCAACAAAAGACTTCAAGATTAGGACATGGGGATAGTGAATTTATGATGTGCCACCCTCTAAGTGACAACTTAAAATATTGCGACCTACTACGACTAATCAACAAGGAAATATAACAAAGTTGAGGAATTTTAAAGGTAACATTTGAACCCTCCCACCATGACTGTAAAACCCTAAACCCAGGGACTTAAAAAATGGGCACAAACCATGACAAAATTTGACACTCTAAACAAGTCTATCATAATATAGACTTAATATGAGTCAAATTGGACTTACAAATGTAGGTGGATCTTTTTCTGTACAAGTGTCCCATAATGCAGTTAATAATTTGGGCAATACAAATAATACTCCTCATACATGACAAATGTCTCTCTACCCCAAGCTTCAATCCCATTGAGAGCTCCCATTTTTTCTCAGCCCATGGGCAATGCTTATCCTTTTCCTCTATGTCAAGGAGTAAGTTATTAACACCATGGATACAATCAGTATGTTGGTCAACACCAGTACCAATATCAAGCCCCACATCAAAATAATCAAGGTAAAGTAAACCCTCTTGGAGATGCTAACCAAAATATATAGTAGGGT
This sequence comes from Cryptomeria japonica, assembly GCF_030272615.1. Taxonomy (NCBI): domain Eukaryota; kingdom Viridiplantae; phylum Streptophyta; class Pinopsida; order Cupressales; family Cupressaceae; genus Cryptomeria; species Cryptomeria japonica. The sequence goes on from NC_081410.1 coordinate 347,875,937, forward strand.
GTGCACCAACAACAACAATAAGGACCCCAGTATCATCAATACCAGCCACATCAAAGATGAAATTTATTTGCAAGGGGACCTATGAATTTGGATAGATTTAGACAACTCAACTTCTTTGGGATACAAGGATATCCTAATGCAATCGACAATGAGGTAAGTGAATTTGAAACTGTAATAGATAATTTTGAAGTAGAGCATGAGGATTTATTTATGAATTTTTCATGCACTCATTAATTGAAGATTTCAGAGATTGGTATAAAAATATTCATAATGAATCGATTAGTTCTGGGGTTGAATTCAGGAGGATGTTCAAGGAGAAGTATGGGAATCACTCTAATCCAAATTTTACCTTCCATGAGCTAACAAACATTTAGAAGAATTAAAATGAGCCAATTGTAGCCTTTAACACCCGACCATGAAGTTGTTTAATATAATTCCACCACATCATAAGCCTATTGATCCCATGTGCCTAGTGTTCTATTTGAATGAGCTTAGAACAAGGAATCCTCCAATCCTTGCTGAGACTTTTAGAGCCACACTAAATATAGAAAATAATAGGAAGGCCTTTTGACAATTTGGAAGAAGGGATGAAGTTAAGATTAAGATTCTATTTTATCTAATCCCATGGACTACATAGCTTCCACAGTGATAAAAAGACTTTCCGGTGGGGTAGATGATGATGCCATTTAAAATAATCTGAACTGTGAGAGAAGATTGATCAAAATACCTTGTTCCCTTCGAGCTATTAGGGTTTCTAGTTGCTCTCTCACTTTCACACCTGATTCATCTTCCTTCACTTCAAATCCGATTCAACTTTTTAAACCGTAGCACAAACCCATTCTCAATCTACTAACAAAACTTTGTTTCTCTTTGCAAGTGCTCACAAATTCTTCTTCGAATGCAATTATGCTAAAAATGACTTAGTGAAATTTCCTTTTATTAACTTAGCCACTACATTTATTACACTACCGATAGGGTAACAAACCCTAATTACCACTTAAGAAACTTGAAAGTACCAGTAGGTATATAACCGGTTGGTAATCCTTAGAATCTAACTGATTGACATAAATATCAAAATTCTAGCTTTACAACTCAAAATGCAAAGTTTTCTTACCATATTCTCTTCAAGGGGTCTGAAAAATGGATTTACCGTTATGCTCCCCTTAGGCTTGTTGAAAAGATCAGTTTACCGGTGTAGCATTCTCCACACTTGGTGAAGGGTTTGAATCTTCTGCTATCTTGTCCTCACTTTTCTTCTTCCAAATCCTATTCATCTCTGCTTTGGTTTCTTCAACATCGACTGTCTTCTTTCCTTTCTAATCTTCAGAGTGATTTATCAGTTGATTCTTCTTATCTCTATAGAACTTATCCATGTGTCTCGGTTTATTGCAATGATAGCAGGCCATCCCACATGCTCTCCAAGGTCCTACATTACCTCTTCTATTCCTTCTTCTATAGTTCATAGCCACATGACCAAATTTATTGCAAATTGTGCAAATTACATTGGTTACCTTCTCCATATCATAGGGACTAAACCAGTTGACATAGGGTTTTTGCCAGTTCATGTTTCTCTGGTTGTCATAAGTCCTTATCGAGTCACCAATAGGTCTTGGATTCATGTGAGGTGTTAGATTGTCTGCTCCATATCTGCATTCAACTGATCTATGTCCATACATATTGCATGTGTAATAATGACCTCCAATATTCTAGACACATATCTAGTATTAGCATTATAGCCTATGTTCTCATTAGATCTGCTTCTACACACATTAGTAGTATGTCCAGTTTTGTGACAGATAAAGAAAACAGGTTTGTAAGCTTTCTTAGCCTTAGGAGAAGTTTTACCTTCATACATGTTGCTCTTGGTAAAGGAAGATTCTCTTTTTTTAGATATATTAAATCCTAATTTAGATGTGTCACCTTTCATTCTCTAAGATTGGATCTGTTCATCTAGCATAGAGGAGCTCTTGTTGAATTTGTCAAGTTTCCCATTAGCCTCAATAAGCTCTTTGGTAAGATCTCCATTATGCTTTGTAAGAGTCTCTCTATGAGACATTTCAATCCCAAGATATAACTGTAATGCTTCCTTCTCTTCCTTCTCCACAAGCCAATGTTCATGCAAAGCTGCATTCTCCAGCTTGATCTTATAAATCTCACGATCTCTCTTTGATCAGGTCTTCAGCTACCCTCCTTGCTTCAAGTTCTTGACTCATACGGATTGTAAGAGCTTCAAGTTCTCTCCTCGGGTTAAGTTTTTCACCATTCAATTTCTCCACTTCTTCAGCCAGTGCATCAATGTTGGCCTCATCTGAAGAGCTATTGTCAGATATCTCCAATAATTGTTCAATTAGTTCTCTCCTCTTTACTTGTGAGGCTTTGAATCTATCTCGTATGGTTTCTATTAGAGAGTTCAAATAACCGGAAGACAACTGATAGGGGGGTGAATCAGTTGTCATAGATTACCGGAACCATTATCAATTAAAACTTTAATACCAGAACCCAAAACATTAATATCAAAATTCTTAAACCAAATACCAAAATAGAATTTAAACCAATTAAGCATAAACAATAATCACAGAATAAATACCATCCACATAACACCAAGATTTATACATGGAAAACCCAGTAAAGGGAAAAACCACGGTGGGAAGCCTACTCATAGTCAAATAATACTTTTGGAGTAAGTATGTGAATTACAATTGAGAAGCCTACACTTTCAAGAAGGCCAACAGCCTAGAGCACACTACTCATCACAAAAGGAGTCTCACTAACTACATAGAAATCCAGACTACAATCTGGAGAAGTGTTGAACTGCAAAAGATAGCATCTTCTATGCTTGAGTACAGTTTTGGTTAAGCACAATACTAAAGGACTAAATACTCTTACATAAACCCAATTTGATCTCCAATGATCAACCAAATCCTCTTCCTGAATGATATTACATTATTTGCACATTATATCCCTTTTTCATAACCATGATCTCTACCATATATATGATCTACAATGAGATCTTACATCTATATATACAAACCCTAGACCATAAACAATTAGGTCAGCTACCAGACAATAAACCAATTACATAATTACAAACCATGTCAGCCTTAGACCAAACAAATAATATCCAACACATAAGATATCTTGAAAATGCATGGAGAGGTCCAATCTACACGCTTCATTAAACTGGTCCATAACCTAGACCAACCGGGACCCAATATAGGTCCGCACGCTATAGAAATGATCTCAATTTTCCAAGTCTCAAACATGATCACCAACAACATCCTAAAACTCCACCAGAAGTTGTACCAACACCACTTATGCAATCCATCAAAGATCTTCATCAAAAACTTTGCCGGTGAAATTCTCGTTGGAACCAGAAACCAAGCTTTTAAGAAAATAGGATAGCATCTGATCACCAGACCAAAACTAACTTACTAAATATGACCATGAGTATCATGAACAAGCCAATTCCATAACCAAATCATACCAGAGCCTACCGAATCATGCCGGATCCAAATCAATCAGAAACCACTAAACCTATCGGGACCAGAAGGGTGTCGGTAAAGCATCCAAACAACTAGTGTTGGCATCAATGACAAAACATCAATGCAACACATAATCACTTCCACCAAATGGCCAACAATCTCCCCCTTTGGCATTCATGGAAAGAATAGATGTGAAAAACATCTAAGTACCAAGAAATGCCAAACAAGTCTCCCCTAATCAAAGATAGCCAACAATCTCCCGCATACAGCTCTGAAATAAAGACCAAACTCCCCCTGTGAATGATATCTCTGTAAAGCTCAGAATCTCTCTCCCCTTGATGTATACAGCTCCTTAAGTTTTCTTTTTCACATCTATATCACTCCCCCTTTGACATCAATGCCATAAATCTGACAAAAGTATCAAAGAAAAAATATAAACCACTGAATCACAAAGCTTACTACTCCCCCTAAGCATTAGCATCCCCACATCAGTGCCAGAATGAATAGTATCTTTGATAATGCATGTCAGACTGATGCCAATCCACATGAATCAAGTCTCTACTAGAGGGGAAGAAAATCCCAATCTGTCTCTCAGGTACTCAAATGATTCCTTGGGAAAAGGTTTAGTGAAAATATCTGCAATCTGCTCTTTAGTGTTCACATAAACTAGTGTGACTTCATTTGCTTCCACCTTTTCCTTCAAAAGTTGTACTTAATATATATGTGCTTTGTCTAAGAATGAAATATCAGATTCTTTGATATGTCAATAGCATTAGAGTTATCACGATGGATAACTATCAATGCATCACAATCCACCTATATATCCTCCAACATTTGCTTCATCCATAAAACTTGTGTACAGTTAGTCGCAACAGCAACATACTCAGCTTCAGCAATACATAAAGAAGTACATGATTATTTTTTGTTGATCAATGAAACCAACTTCTTTCCAAGAAAGAAAGCTCCACCGAAAGTACTTTTTTGGTCATCAACATCTCCAACCCAATTAGCATATGTATATGAACATAAAGTAAATTTATCATCCTTAGGGTACCACAAACCATATTCTGATGTACCTTGCAAGTATCTAAAAATCCTTTTCACCTCACTCTCATTATTTTCTCTAGGATCACTCTGAAATCTTGAAATAATACAAACAGCATTCATTATGTCAGGCCTAGTCTAAGTCAAATAAAGCAAACCTCCAATCATAGATTTGTATCTTGTCAATTTCTCACTTGTAACCATAGGATTACTTGCCAGTTTAGAATATCGCATAACAAATTTCTTCAACAATTCCTTAGCATACTTAGTTTGACAGATAAAAATACCTTTGTCATTCTGAGTAATCTGCAAACCTAAGAAAAATTTCATTTCCCCAATCATAGACATCTCAAATTCTTTCTCCATATTCTTAGAAAATTCTATGCATAACTTATCCTCACCTCCAAAAATAATGTCATCAGCAAATACTTCAATAATCAGTATATCATCATTAGTGATCTTATAATATAAATTACTGTCAGCACTACCCTTTGTAAAACCAAGCTTCAAAAGATATTTATCCAACCTTGCATACCAAGCTCTAGATGCTTGTTTCAATCCATATAATGCTTTCATTAACCTACAAGCCATATTTGTATCATCTGATAGTGAAAAACCATCAGGTTGCTCAATATAAACTTCCTCATCAAGATCTCCATTCAAAAATGCACATTTGACATCCATCTGATAAACCTTGTAGTTTTTATAAGCAGCATAGGCAAGAAATAATCTTACAGCTTCAATCCTAGCTACAGGTGCAAAATTCTCTCCATAATCAATTCCTTCCTTCTGAGAATATCCTTTACAAACCATTCTAGCCTTATTTCTTATAACTTGACCATCCTCATTCAATTTATTTTTAAAAACCCATTTAGTTCCAATAACATTCTTATTTTTAGGCCGGGGAACCAAAATTCATGTGTTACTTTTCTCAATCTAATCTAATTCTTCTTCCATAGCTTTCTGCCAATATTAATCTTTACATGCCTCAATTACTGATACCAATTCAACTTGTGAAATTAAACATACCTCATTAGTTGCCAGTCTTCTTCTTGTCATCACTCCATTTCTCTTATCCCCAACGATCTGATATTTTGAATGATTCAATCTCATATACCTAGGGGTCCTAGGACTCTCCGTTCCTCTTCCTTGATCTTCAGTTACTGTATAATTCTCTTATACTACCAAAGTAACTAGTTCAACACTCTATTCCGATAAAGGTGCTATCGGTTCAGTTATAATCATTTCCATCATCTGTTCCTTTTCATAAACTCTCATTTGACTTCTATTTAGCTCATCTACTCTAACATTAGCACTCTCCACAATTCTCTACAATCTCTTGTTATAACATCATTATGTGTTGCTTTCATTAGAATAACAAAGAAATATTCCTTCATCACATCTAATATCAAATTTCCCAATGATATCATCTCTCCTAATACAACATTTACTACCAAAAGTTTTCAAATTCTTAATTGTAGGTGTATTGCCAAGCCAAAATTCATAAGGTGTCTTACCGCTTTCTCCTTTGATATGTACTCTATTGAATGTATAAACTATTTTTCTCACCACTTCTCTCCAATAGATATGAGGTAGACTACCTTCCATCATCATTGTTCTAGCAGCATCCAAGATATTTTTTCTCTTTTTTTCCACAACTCCATTCTGTTGAGGTGTCCGAGGGGCAGAAAATTGTCTTCTTATACCATGCTTCTCACAAAAGTTATTAAATTCACTGGATGTGAATTCTCCACCATGATCTAACCTCAAACATTTGATCATCAATCATGTCTCAGTTTCCACTTTAGCCTTAAAGATTTTAAACTTTTCAAATGCTTCATATTTTTCTTTTAGAAAAGTAACCCACATCATTCTAGAATAATAATCAATGATTAGCATGAAATATCTATCACCTTGAAAAAATTTAACTCTAGCAGGCCCACACAAATCAGTATGAATCAGATCAAGAACATCATTAGATTTATCTTCTATACTCCTAAAATAGGTTCTAACATGTTTACCCATTTGACATTCTTTGCATGTCGAATTATAGGGCTTCATAATCTCAGGTATATCTCTAACTACCTTAGTTGAACTGATCTTCACAATGCAATCAAAATTCACATGACACAGCCTTTTATGCCATAGACAACTCTCATCAACTGTGTAATCAAACATATCTTTTCACTGGAGTTCAAATGAAATGTATTACCTTTTGTTTGTGTATCAGTTGCAATCTCCAAGCCAAATCTCTAATTTATTTTGCATTTTCCATCCTTGAACTATAATTGAAACCCCTTATCCACCAATTATCCTGCACTCAAAAGATTATGCTTCAAACCTTCAACATAATAAACATTATCAGTATTGTTCTTACCATCAAATGATATAGTTCCTTTTCCTTTGATCATACATGCCTTTTCATCTCCAAATCTAACTAGACCACCATCAAATTCTTGCAAAGATAGAAACTTCCCTTTATCTCCAGTCATATGATGTGAACAACCAATGTTAATTACCCATTCATCCTTGTCTTCAATTTTAGTAGCAAGTGCCTTCTCTTCAAGTACATTCTCTTCCAGTGCCAGATCATCTTCCTTGATAGTCGGGAACACGCATTCCTTCCCATTGCTGGAACCACTAGCAGAGTCTTATGTCAGTTCATCATCAAAATCAGTAATGCCTTCCTCATTCGCTATGTAGCATGATTTGTCTCTATTTTTTCTATACTTATACTTGTTCTAATATCTAGGGTTAGGTTTAAATGACCTTTTAGCTCTTTTCTTCAAATCTTGAATTCCTTTCAGGACATCTAGATGCAAAATGACCAATCTTATTTCATGCAAAACATTTAAAAGGTGGTTTTCCTTCATTCTTACTTCCTATCGGTTCTTTAGGTACTCTTCTAGTAAATAGCGCTTCAAGTTGCTCAAACTCATCATCTTCTCTCTTCATATATTCCAATTCCTTTGCATACAAAACTTTCCAATCTTGCTTATTGATTGCAGATGTAGATGCATGAAAAGCAAGTTTAGTCTTCATAGCTCCAGAAGGTCCAAATTCCTCAAGCTCAAAATAAGATAGTTTCCCAACCAAAGTATCTCTATTGATAGATGTATTAGCCATTGTTCTCAACTCTTTAATAGAAGTAGCCTTCATTTTGTAAGCCGGTGGTAGGGCTCTCAGAAATTTAGAAACAATTTCATCTTCGCTCAGAGTTCCACCACAACATTGAATTCCCATAACAATCTCATTTACCCTTTCCATGAATGTAGTAATCATTTCATCTTCTTCCAACTTTAGGTTTTCATATCTCACTCGGTAACCTTCAAATTTAGCAATCTTCACAATAGGGTCACCTTCATTAATAGTCTCCAACTTATCCCATATAGCCTTTCCAGATGATTTGTTGGTTAATCCCATTATTTGTTGATCAGAAAGTGCACACAAGAGGAATTCTCTTGCTCTACAATCATTCTCAAGCTCCTTGTCTAGGTTTTTCGGAGGAGGATTTTGAGATCTTGGATTATAAGGTGTGACACCATTTTGTATGATCTCTCAAATCTTCTTGCCTAGACATCTCAGATGAGTCTCCATCTGAATCTTCCATACTATGTAATTTGTTCCATCAAGCCTTGAAATATCTCTTTGAAAGATAGCTCCAAAAGAACTGGATGAACTTGAATTGTTAGTCACCATAGGTTCATCCTAAAGTGGTTAAGCTTTTTGCAGAGAGGACCAAAGCTCTAGTACCAATTGTTAGACAGTACAAATAATCAGAAAACAACTCAGGAGGGGTGAATCAGTTGTCATAGATTACCGAACCATTAGCAATTAAAACTTTAATACTAGAACCCAAAACATTAATACCAGAATGCTTAAACCAAATATCGGAATATCAGTTAAACTAATTAAGCATAAACAATAATCACAGAATAAATACCATCCACATAACACCAATATTTGTATGTGGAAAACCCGGTAAAGGGAAAAACCACGATGGGAAGCCTGCCCACAGTCAGATAATATTTCTACAGGAAGTATGTGAATTACAATTGAGGGGCCTACACTTGCAGGAAGGCCAATAGCCTAGAGTGCACTACTCATCACAAAAGGGGTCTCACTGACTACATAGAAATCCATACTACAATCCGGAGAAGTCTTGAACTACAAAAGGTAGCATCTCCTATGCCTGAGTATAGTTTTAGTTAAGCTCAATACCAAAGGACTAAATCCTCTTACATAAACCCAATTCGATTTCCAATGATCGACCAAATCCTCTTCATGTATGATATTACATTATTCACACATTACATCCCTTTTTCATAACCTTGATCTCTACCATATATATGATCTACAATGAGATCTTACATCTATATATACAAAACCTCGACCATAAACAATTAGGTCGGCTACCAAACAATAAACCAATTACATAATTACCAACCATGTCGGCCTTAGACCAAACAAATAATATCCCACACATAAGATATCCTAGAAATGCATCGAGAGGTCCAATCCACACACTTCATTAAATTGGTCCATAACCTAGACTAGCCAAGACCCAGTATAGATCCACACACTACAACAATGATCTCAATCTTCCAAGTCTTGAACATAAGCACCAACAGCATCTTGAAACTCTACCAGAAGCTACACCAACACCACATATGCAATCCATCAAATCTCTTCATCAAAATCTTTTCTGGCGAAAGCCTCACTAGAACTAGAAACCAAGCTTCTAAGAAAATAGGATAGCATCTTATCACCAGACCAAAACCAATTTACTGAATATGAACATGAGTATCATGAACAAGACAATTCCATAACCAAATCATACCAAATCCTACTGGATCATGCCAGATCCAAATCAACCAAAAACCACTCAACCTATCAAGACCAGAAGGGTACCAATAAAGCATCCAAACAAATAGTGTTGGCATAAATTACAAAACATCAATGCAACACATAATCTATTCCACCAAATGGCCAACAGTTTCTAGCTCATCTCTAGTTACATCAAGTACTCTATCCATCTCTATATAACTCATATCCTTGATAATGACTTTAGGATTTCCTTCCAAGTGGTTAGGCCTTAAGTAAGTTAGGCTCTGATACCAATTGATAGACTTATAAATCACTGAGAGGGGGGGTGAATCAATGATAGTAAAAACAATAACACTTTAAACCCAGACCGGTAAAAACAATAAACCAGTTTACTTAAGACTTTGCATGCAATCCAAAGTGTTATAATAGCATTCACAGTAAGTAAAAAATTCACCATAACACAAGTGTCTATACATGGAAAATCCAACTAGGAAAAACCATGATGAGATGGGACTCACAAGTTAACTATCTGCAGTAATAGGTAACTAATCGGTTAAGGTCTACAAAGTGCTTTGTTTGGAGCAGATCCTGTTAAAGATCCCAAAGCCCTATTAGGAGCTATACCTGGTTAAAGGTAACCTTAGTGGAGGATTTAGATCCAAGTTAATGAATCACCTTGTTAGTGGATTTGTGCAATGAATCTTTTTAGAGCTTACCCAGTTAGGGGATTTAACTATTGTAGTGATTAGAAAACAACAGGTGGTATGATCTAGAAATAGCACATCTTGCTTGTATAGATCCTTTTGTGCTAACTCAATACTATATCACCGACATACTCTGCAACTCCTTCAATAAATCACATCAACTCTAACTCATAACACAACTCATATCTTGCATTTCAAAATAACTCATCACAATGCCTTTTTATAGACATTAGATTTCATGTCGGCTTCAAGAGTCTCAACATAATTTCCTAAGTTCAGTGTATCTGGACAATATTCCATAGCACATCACAACTCAAACTCATATACCGATTGTCTCAATGTGCCTCCTTGTTTCTCTTCGCTGCATCTCAAAACTGGTAACAATGAAATTGACCAAAAATCAATTGTCTTACCTGCATATACTGATTGTCCACATATACTGATTTGGATACCTTTATATTGGATAGACTTACTCTATACATATGATATCGGTTTACAATATTAAGACTTAGGAGTAGTACTAGTTTGACTTAACTTAGATGACTACGACAATATGAACATATATGTGTGTGTGTATATGTGTGCCATCAATGACAACACATAAAGTCATCCAATACAAAAATCATCATCAAGCCAACAATCTCCCCCTTTGGCATTGATGGCAACACTTAGAAAAATTTAAGATAACTAAATGTGCTTACAAAAATGTACAGACTCCCCCTTACCAGTACATACAAAATTTTACATCACATACATATTTCTACTCCCCTTTTGACAACAATGTCAAATTGAAAAGTACAATACATTTATATTACATCAAAATTTGTCATCAAAACCTGCATATATAAATATAAGTGTTTTTACATTGGAAGTCTTAAGAAAATGTCACTGAAATGAAACTTTAGTTGCTTGAGATCATTATCCCATGTCTCTAACAATGTTTCGGTGATCTCAACATTTGTCAAAACTTGTGCAGTAAATTCTTCCATAGCATCCACTATGCTCATCTATGGTGTAACCAAGACTGCTTCAAAATCCTTATATGCCCTCTGTAGGATTTTAATTTTTGGAATCAACCTGTTCTTCGGTTCTTCCAAGGATCTGATTCGCTTAACCTATTCAAACCCATAAACATCTAATAGATGTTACAAAGCATCAACCGATTAGCCAAAATCTAAAGTTGAATCCTATACAGGGTTATATGCATCACTTATCCACTCTAGTTCTTTCTCTATTTCTTCATGCTTTTGCTTCAAATCAAAATAGAAGAAAGAAACTTTAGATATATTAGCCAAAATTTTACCTCCTTTTCCTATAGAAATTTTTAATAAATCTTTATTTATAGAAAAAGCAATCTTGCCTTTATCAATATCTGAAATTAATTGCTCGCCCCTTTTCTTCCTATAATATTTTTTAACTAGCGCATGTGTTGCCTCTTCAAGTGATTTCAGTTGGTTAGTAGCATTAGTAACTAGTTGTCAAAGATTGGCAATAGGGGTAGACAAATTACCAGTGTCAGTCACCAGTAGGAGACTTGACAAAATGTCAACAGCAGTCTAAATTGTTTCTACTTCTTTTCTTTACTCTTTCAATCTTTTCTTTTGAGCCCTAGATGGCATAACAGAAGCAATCTCCATAAGTTCAGATGCATTCAATTTGTCCATATCAATTGGACCTTGTATGTTGATTGAGTCATCATCATCATCAGTTTGTTTCTTCTCCTTTGCTTTTTCCTTTTCATCTTTTTTCTTTGTTGTCTTCTCCTATGTTTTCTCTTTCTTTTTCTCTGATTGATCTTACAGAGTGGTTGTAGTGACCAGTGGTAGTTATTTTTCAGCAGTTTGTCCCTTGACTGGTGGTGGTTGAATATCCACGCTTGATTCATTGACGAGTGCTTCCTCTGCTATTTGTTTCTCAACAATATCCGGTTGTTGATCAGTATCCTTAACCTGTTCAATGTTGTTACCGGTTGTATCAACAGTATCCTGAATTTCTTCAGTTTCATCCACACAGAATATGACCAGTGGAGAACTTGTGTCATCCTTATTCTTGACATGATAGACAACATTTGATGTTATTATGTCTTCTTTTTCCAGCTACAGTCAGTTTGACCAGGTTTATTATCATAGCCTTTCAATAGTGCATTCATCCCTTGAATATCTTGAGCTATACGATGAGTATCATCTTCAACAGGTTGAATTTTTCCATCCAATAGCCTCAGTCTCCTTGTTTTAGAATGAAACTTCCCTTTGTACTTATCAAGAAATTCTGATAATTCATCTCAAGACAACTCAGGAAAATATTAAAAAAAAACTCTATAATAATTTCTTGATCCTGATCTACAACCATTTTCCATATATTTTCAAGAATTGAATATAAAGAATCAGAAATATCCTTTTTAATATCTTGTGATAACTGGTTGTATTGACATGGGTAATTGATTACCTCTTTTACCACTTCTTGTTTCTAACCTTCATCAAATGAATCAAAATATTCTTTTACGTTATCAAACCATTTCCTCCCTAATGTTTTTAAAGTCCTCTCAAAATCACTCATTGGTTTGAATGTTGAAACATTAATAGGAGTACTTTGTTTAGAAATGTATCCTACTGGTTTGGATTTCTTACCAGTCACTTTCATCTTCTTTGTTTCTTCTTCAGTATCAGTTTCCTCAAATTCCTCTTGAAGAATGAGATGTCTACCTCTCTTCCTTGTTGCAATCTACTTCTTTTCATATACCTTGGGTACCAGTTCCTTCTTGATTTGAATACTTCTAGTTACCCTTGTACCTATGGTCACAGAAGCTGGTTGATCAACTTTCTTCTTTTTCTCCTTTGCACTACTAGGTTGTGCAAGTGTAATCCTTTCCTGATAAGTTCCCAATATTTTCTTCTTTGTATCCTTAGGAGATGCCAAAAGGTTGTTGGCATAACTGATTAGAAAGTCATAGCTGACTTCATAGCTCATTTCTTTCATTTCTTCTTCTCTGGATTCAACTGCCTCCATAAGGCAAAAGTCAGTAGTCACAGTGAAATAGATGTCTTTTTCAAAGTGTTTCACCACTTCATCTGATAACCTTAATCTCATGCTCATCTTCTTTAAAAACTCATTAAAATATTTGTTCATGGAAATAGGAAATGTGTTCTTCACAACCTTAATGCCATTCTTGATTTGGGCTATCATTATTATGTCCTTAGACCATTGTATGTCACCAATTCTTGGAATAAAATTCTGAAAGTAGAAAAACAAAACAATCAATAATTAACCATATTTAAACTTTTGACTGTTGTCCTTCTTAATTGAATCTAAGTTCGGCATCAATTGACTTCTCATTGCCTCGCACAAATCATAATCTGCATCCTCTATCATCATCTTGTAGGCAGCATGCACAGTAGCAGATGGTACATTGTTCATTCTGCTAGAATGGAATATCCGATAGCCAATAACCATTGTTGCAAATCTAACTCCTTGATCTACAATGTTGTTTATAGAAATTGCTCGACCATCAGCTGTGGTCTTTATCAATACAATAACAGTCTCTTTTGAGATTGTCCTCAATTTTGGTACTTCACTGGTTTGGCAAAAACTGGTTACTACATGAATAGTCTCCATTGTGATAGTGTGACACCTATCAAGATACATATTCCCTCCATGTACACGGCTAAGGATAATCTTGACATGTTACTCAAAAAAATCTTCTAAAAAACATACCGCATTATGAAAACCTTTCTCATGAACCCTAATATATTCAGGTTTGATCTTTCTGTTCTTATCACAAAAAGATTTAAGCTGAGAATAGGTTGCTAATGACCCTAGATCCTCAATTTTTCAATCTATGTAACTAGACAAATCTCCTTTAATTAAAACACCATCAAGAACTTGAGACAATGTATTATAAGATTATATTTTATCTGATCCCATAGACTCCATAGCTTCTGCAATGATAAAAAGACTTTTTGTTGGGGTAGATGACGATGCCATTTAAAACAATCTGACTTACAAGAGAAGATTGATCAAAATACCTTGTTCCCTTTGAGCTTCTAAGGTTTCCAGTTGCTCTCTTGCTTTCACACCCGATTTGCATTCCTTCGCTTCAAATCTGATTTAACTTTTTAAACCGTAGCACAAATCCATTCGTAATCTACTAACAATGCTCTATTTTGCTCTTCAAGTGCTCACAAATTCTTCTTTGAATGCAATTAGGGTAAAAATGACTTAGTGAAATTTCATTTTATTAACTTACCCACTGCATTTATTACACTACATAGGGTAACAAACTCTAATTACCACTTAACAAACTCATCTGTACCTGTAGGTATATAATCGGTTGGTAATCCTTAGAAAACCTATTGACAAAAATATCAAAATTCTTACTTTACAACTCAAAATGCAAAGTTTTCTTACCATATTCTCTTCAAGTGGTTTGAAAATGGATTTATCGTTATACTCCCCTTAGGCTTGTTGAAAAGCTCAGTTTACCAGTGTAGCATTCTCCACACTCGGTGAAGGGTTTGATTCTTCTGCTGGCTTGTCCTCACTTTTCTTCTTCCAAATCCCATTCATCTCTACTTTGGTTTCTTCAACATCGACCATCTTCTTTCCTTTCTGATCTACAGGGTGATTTACCGGTTGATTCTTCTTGGCTCTACAAAACTTAGCCATGTGTCCCAGTTTATGGCAATGATAGTAGGCCATCCTATATGCTCTCCAAGGTCCTACATTACCTCTTTCAGTCCTTCTTTTGTAGTTCATAGCCACATGACCAAAGTTATTGCAAATTGGGCAAATTACATTGATTACCTTCTCCATCTCATAGGGACTAAACTGGTTGACATAGGGTTTTTTCCAGTTCATGTTTCTCTGGTTGTCATAAGTCCTTCTCTAGTCACCGATAGGTCTTGGATTCATGTGAGGTGTCATATTGTTCACTCCATATCTACATTCAACTGATCTATGTCCATACATATTGCATGTGTAACAATGACCTTCAAATCTTCTAGACACATATCTAGTATTAGCATTATAGTCTGTGTTCTCATTAGATCTACTTCTACACACATTAGTAGTATGTCCAGGTTTGTAAGCTTTCTTACCAGTAGGCTTCTTAGCCTTAGGAGAATTTTTACCTTCGTACATGTTTCTCTTGGTACCAGAAGATTCTCCTTTCTCAAATATATTGAATCCTAATCTAGATGTGTCGCCTTTCATTCTTTGAGATTGGATCTATTCATCCAACATAAAGAAGCTCTTATTGAATTTGTCAAGTTTCCCATTAGCCTCAGTAAGCTCTTTGGTAAGATCTTCATTATGCTTTGTAAGAGTCTCTCTAAGAGACATTGACATCTCAAGATCTAACTATAATTCTTCCTTCTCTTCCTTCTCCTCAAGCCAATGTTCATGCAAAGTTGCATTCTCCTACTTGATCTTAGAAATCTCATGATCTCTCTCTTTGATCAGGGCTTCAGCTACCCTCCTTGCTTCAAGTTCTTGACTCATACGGATTGTAAGAGCTTCAAGTTCTCTCCTCAGGTTATGTTTTTCACCTTTCAGTTTCTCCACTTCTTCAGTCAGTGCATCAATGTTGGTCTCATCTAAAGAGTTGTTGTTAGATCTCCAATAACTATTCTTTCAATTATCTCCTCTTTACTTGTGAGGCTTTGAATCTACCTCTCAGGGTTTCTAGCTCATCCCTAGTTGCATCAAGTACTCTAGCCATCTCTCTATAACTCATATCCCCCATAATGACTTTAGGGTTTCCTTCCAAGTAGTTAGGCCTTAAGGAAGTTAGGCTCTGATACTAATTGATAGACTTATAAAGAACTAAGAGGGAGTGGTGAATCAGTGATAGCAAAAACAATAACACTTTAAAACTAGACCGGTAAAAACAATTAACTAGTTTACTTAAGACGTTGCATGCAATCCAAAGTGTTATAATATCATTCACAGCAAGTAAAACATTCACCATAACACAAGTGTTTATACATGGAAAACCCACCTAGGAAAAACCACGGTGAGATGGGACTCACAAGTTAACTATCTGCAGTAATAGGTAGCTGACCGGTTAAGGTCTACAAAGTGCTTTGTTTGGAGCAGATCCTGTTAAAGATCCCAAAGCTCTGTTAGGAGTTGTACCTGGTTAAAGGTAACCTTAGTGGAGGATTTAGATCCATGTTAATGAATCACCTTGTTAGAGGATTTGTACAATGAAGCTTGTTAGAGCTTACTCGATTAGGGGATTTAATTGTTGTAGTGATTAGAAAACAACGGGTGATATGATCTAGAAATAGCACATCTTGCTTGTATAGATCCTTTTTTTCTCACTCAATATTGTATCACTGACATACTCTGCAACTCCTTTAATAAATAACATCAACTCTAACTCATAACTCGTATCTTGCATTTTAAAATAACTCATCACAATGCCTTTTTATAGACATTAGATTTCATGTCAGCTTTAAGAACCTCAACACAATTTCCTAGGTTCAGTGTATCTGGACAATCTTCCATAACATATCACAAATAATTACCAAAAATATTAGTTAGAAATAACACATCACGACCAGTGATAACTCATCACACAAT
The DNA here is from genome assembly GCF_030272615.1 of Cryptomeria japonica. Lineage (NCBI taxonomy): Eukaryota > Viridiplantae > Streptophyta > Pinopsida > Cupressales > Cupressaceae > Cryptomeria > Cryptomeria japonica. The sequence continues at coordinate 347,892,576 of NC_081410.1, forward strand.
CTATGAAACCGATTTGAACATCGATATCAGTTTAGTGTTCACCACATCAAACTCATATACTGATTGTCTCCATGTGCCTCCTTGTTGCTCTTCGATGCATCTTGAAATTGGTAACAATAGAATTAACCAAAAATCAATTGTCTTACCTGCATATACCTATTGTCTACATATACCGGTTTGGATACCTTTATACCGGTTAGACTTACTCTATACATATGATACCGGTTTACAATATGAAGACTTAGGAGTAGTACCGGTTTGACTTAACTAAGATGACTATGACAATATGAACATATGTGTGTGTATGTGTGCCATCAATAACAACACATAAATTCATCCAATACAAAAATTATCATCAAGCCAATAGTGGCCCAATTAGTTTGGGAAGATGAAGTAGCATATGAACTTAGAAGAGACGACCATATTATCAATATGTTGAAAATCAGACCTTAAGGGATAAGTGAACAATATCCATCTTCTAGAGAAGAGGGATTTGAATACAATGTGGATCACCAAAAGGAAAATGTCCATGTTGGTAAGAAAGAAGTATTCTTTGATTGTGAGGATGATAGTGTGGGAAAGTCTCAAGTTTATACTACAAAGGCATAGTCAAATCAGGTCCAATTCAGAAAACCAACTAAGGAAGAAATTAATGCACTCATAGTTGTTGTTGTAGCACAAGCCAAGAAAAAATATAATATCAGAAATAGAACTATAAATCTAGGTCAAGGTACACCTGGTGGCATGTTTGTTAAAGAACAACAAACTGATAAAAGGGCCACCTCAAGTTTTTTAAAAATTTGTGAAGAGAAAAAATATCAAAGGGTAATGAAAAAATATGTACCAAAAGGGGCATAAAAGGATGATCAGAACAACGTCAAAACTCCTATGAAGAATGAGCCCAAACAACTAGTTTTGGAAGAGAAAAAATCTTCCAAAACTAAGGTGAGTAAATTTGATCCTTTGTTAAATATGCATTCATTTGACATAGCACAAGCTTTGTCTCAATTAAAATGTGAGTCCCTTTATTAGAAATGATGAAAGTTGAGGAGTAGAGGAATAGTGCAATGAAATTAACATCAAAAATAGCAACTAAGCTTGACGATCATCTGAAGAATACTAGTAAGGAAAAGTGTAAAATGTAGGTTAACAATGTTAATGGAGAGGTTGTGAAAACTCTTGAGGTGTACCTAGGAAATTATTTGATAAAAAAACCATCCCAAGTAGACACTTTTTACACAACATTGTTGATAAATAATAAATTATTAAATAATTGTATGATAGATTCGAGAGAAGCAATAAAAATCATGCCTATGGGATTTATGAAGGAGTTAGGTCTATGGGTTGATACCACATGTGGTAAGTGCTATACAATAAACAATACGCATGTCCCTTTCATCGGAGTTATATGGGATGTAGAACTAAAATTGGCTTCTTATCCTGAAGCTACTTATAAAATAAACATTATTGTAGTTGATACCCCTCCTTATTATGGTATGTTGTTATTAAGACAATAGAATGTTGCAGTTGGAAGAAATGTTCAATTAGATTTATCAGATGCAACTATACCTATCAATGGAAAAGATGTTAAATTGTACAAAGAGTCACAATCTGAGTAAGTGATTGAACATATTGATCCTAATTAGTTGAATTGATTTTATGATGTGGGCCTTGGAAGCTTTAGAATAGAGCATTCACAACCTCAATGGAATAATAGTGATCCAATTAGTAAAGAGGTTTAGAAAGATCAACATGGTGTTTGGTAGATGTATTTTGATGGTGCTTGCAACATGGAGGGTAATGGGGTAGGTGTAGTCTTAATTGCACCTATTGGAAGAACATTCAAATATTCCTTTTTGTTGTCATTTGAGTGTACAAATAATGTATCTAAATATGAAGGTTTGATGTTGGGTCTAAACCTAGATATCAAAGATGGAATAAAATTGTTGAGTGTCTTGGGTGATTTAGCATTAATTGTCTCGTAGGTTAGATCAAAGAACCCATGAAAGAATAAGAGGCTCAAACAATATAAACATGTTGTATGGCATGTTGTGGAGTTTTTTTATGTATTTTCCATTGATTGGATTGAAAGGTCAAAAACTTTGATGGAAAACTTCCTTTCAAACATTTCTCTAAAGAGGGATGATCTTATGTTGGCAGGTATCTTAGATGTAGAAGTCAAAATCAGATCATATGTGCCTGGTAATATATATAACTGGTAGGTGTTCAATGATGATAGAAACCTGATAAAATTTATGGATTGTTGTCATGCCCAAACTTTTGGGCATGAACGGGATTAAAAAAAAAATTAAATTTCACAACTTAAAACATTAAATTAGCAAATATGAAATGCTCTAACATATTTTGTCTTAACTATGTTTAGAGTTAACTTTATCTACTAACTCAAGTAAGTAAAAATAATTTAAAATTAGATGCAGTATATTAAATGAATAGTTTTATTGTCTCATCGATTTTAATCAATAAACTAATTTAGTCAATTAATTAACGTAGGTAACAATAAATCTCCAATATCCATTAATTGTTCTTAGGATCTAATTAAATTAGTCCTAGCACTTAGATTTGTAAGTGTCTATATTTTATTTTAACAATAATTAAAATGTAGTTTAAACTAAATCGACTAAAGATGTCGATTAGATTCATAAGGAAAATTCTCCTCTAAAGTTTAATCTCATCAAAATAACTTACTCTATTTGTCATAATATTTCTAAAGGGATTAAACTTCATAGTATTTTAAATTTAAACATTTTATTTTCTTCTTTAATTAAATCCATATGTTTATTAAAAACATATATAAGTTATAAACACTTAAATAAATATTAAATCTAAAATCTGCCTTATTCTCTTATATTTTCAAACTCTATATATATATATAAATACTATAATAATTTTCACATATTTATAAAAATCCTCATGCAAACCCTAACTAAGAATGTATATTATAAAATACCTCATATTTTATAATTTCCTTACTCTCTTTTATACTACCCTAGCCCTACCAGGGCTAGGTTTTTATATTATTATTTTTTTGATTTCTTAATGTTATGCAGGGGCCTAATGTATTCATGGTGGAGCAGTGGCCATGATTGAAGGTTCGGCAGGCTTGGGGAGGCGGCAGCGACGACCTCGGGGGTGTCGCTCACAGTGGGTTTCCACAGTGGCAGTGACCACTATGGTCGCCCATAGTAGCGGCCCTCGGGCAGTCCACTGTGGACGCCCATAGTGGCGCTGGTCGAACGCCAACCACTGTGCTAACATAGTGTTCAGCCCGAGCCCTACCCCATTTTTTTTTGTTTATTATTATTAAAAAGGGCAATATATATATATATATATATATATATATATATATATATATATATATATATATATATATATATATATATATATATATATATATATATATATATATATATATATATATATATATATATATATATATATATATATATATATATTTATATATATGTATTTAGGTTTAAATTTATATATATATATATATATAAATATATATTTATATATATATATATTAAACAAATAGTTTATTTTGTTTATTTTTAAGAAATGATTTCATTTACACATTAATATAGACATGCAAATTTGTTATATATATATATATATATATATATATATATATATATATATATATATATATATATATATATATGTTGTATCTAAGGCATAAGCTTTCTATGTAAATACATACAGATGTTTTTTTTTCATTCTGAAACATATTTAGCAGTTTAGATAAATTCTTCATATTCAAATCATTGTGTATTTATTTCATTTTTTATCAAAATCCTAGTTGCTAAAAACAATAGATAGATTATTTAACTATAATTTTACTTTCTGCAAAATAAAGGTAAATAACAGAATTAAATATACTTAAAACAGCAATTCCAGAAAATATTTATTTCAATTAATCTATATAACCATAGATATTATTTTCAGCACATATCAAATGACAGTATTTAATAAATTCTAACAGCAACTATATAGATCTAGGAAATATTAAAAAGAATCCTTAGAAATGACTACAATATTTTAGGTCTTCTTTTCTGCAAATAAATGAAATGACAGATTTAAATAAACTAAAATTGCACTTCCATAAATAGATCTAATTGTTTTATTTCCAGCCTTCTACATGCATGCAAATCTAATTCATTTCTTTTCTAATATTGTGTTTTAAATGCATAAAGGGAATAAATAAATTTCTTTCTTTTCAAAATATCCTAAACACAACAAATGTTATTTTTCATAAATATAGAAAACTAAAACCAGAGTTACTCATTTCTTTTCTGCAGTATAGCATAAATAAATATTACATATCTTTAAAACATATTCCCAAGTCTTTATTGTCACTTACAAATAGGTCTCTCATTTCAAATAAATGAGGACTTTCAAAGAATAATAGTTACATTTACAAATATTTTTCTGCAACAAATAACTCCAGCCACATCTACATGTCCTCTTCTTTTCTTCCAACAACCTACAATAAATCAAAAGCTATGACCATGGAGAGCTCACCTCCCAGCCTAGGCTAACTAGTAGCCACCCTCGAGCTTAGAGAACTAAGCCCTAGTCAGGTAACACACATGCAAACATAGAAAAAATAGAAAAAACAATCACATACACATTCCGAACCCAGGCTACACTGCACCACACATGTGATGACTATACACGGGTGGTAGTGGACCAAATACCCTGAGGAGACTGCAAGTATAGTAAAACTCAAGGCCACCTCATGGAAAACAATAATAAATCTTAAGTATAACAACCCCACAACCTTATGCCCCCCTAGGCATTCATGCCTTATTTCCCTCTTTATGACCCCCATATGCATAAACAAGCCATGCAGCAAGGGTTACATAGGAATCCCTTGAGATCACTCTCTTAACGAGAGCCTCTCACTCGAGGGCTATCAAACTTCTCCCACCCACAAGACCATCCTCTCTCCCAAGATTAGGAGGTCTTGGTTACTCCCAAAACACAGTATATACGCAAGAGTAAAATGTAGAACACAAAATAAATTTTCATAAGGGAAAAATACAAGAAACAAGCCTTCTCACACATGCAATTCTTTTCAACATAACATGCAATATAAAAACATAACAAAAAGAATTTTAACCAACCTTCAACTGCCCAAAGGTATGCTAGATTAGTTGAGGATGAGCAGCCCAAATCCACAATCCCTTCCTTCTCTACACTTAGCCAAATTCCTAAAAACCAAATCTATCTTCTTTTCAAAAATTCTTATCTCCAAAAATGGAGAGTGGGTGATTGCCCGCAAAATCTCTCATTCTTGCCTAAGAAGGCCTCAGTGAGAGTTCTCACAGGTTTCTAAAATTGAAAAAGGAAAAGTCAGAAAAAGATCCAAAAGGATCTCTCATCAAAAAGGAAAGTTAACAACTTAGGTGATGCCTTCTAATTTTCAATTTTCGTTCAACTTAGAAAATCCACTTTTTAGGGTGTCTAAATGGTCACATGGGAGTTGAAACATGCCTAAAATTTCTCCTAACCCTTAGGTATACCTTATGGGCTTTAGGAAACACTCTTAAACTACCCCTAGGTGTCCATTTAACCCCTTTTAAACCCCTCTGAAGTTAATTTTCGGGTCAAACTTAAGTTGACCACCCCAAAGATTCTCTTCCCAAGGCAAATATGGAATCACATTAAATTAATTGAGAAAGCTATGGTTAAACAACTCCCTCCAATAGACAATTTAAAAAACCAAAACATAAATCAACACGTGTCAAGTGACACAATAAAAAATACTTTTACGCAATTATACATGAAATCTTGTCTCTTGTTGGATTTACACAAATAAATAAATTCAATCTAACACACATGCAACATCCACTTTTACAAATAACATACTATACAAACGAGGTGTTGTCTCTCAAAATAGACAAACCCTGGTTTTACGAACGTACATAGGTCTAGGTTTGGTTCTCCATAATATTTCCATGGTCACATGGATAATATTCCTGCGCATCTTAATTACACATTAGTAATTTCAAATAACCTCATATAATATAAAACACATGAATAAGAATACACATCAAACACTCTACATACAATATACACTTAAACAAATCAATACATCTTATATCCAAACAAATCCACATAAGCAATTATCATAATTTTGATCCACACATAAAACATGCATCCTATTTCTATCATCATAGTAAAGTCCTGCAAATCCAATAATGACATATATCATCTCAAATTCATCCTATTCTAAAATCATGTAGAGTTCTATATCATAAAGCATATAAATGAAGCATCAACATACATCAATGTTATCCAAATCATGGAATCTTATAAGTTCTAAATCCATAATGCATAAAAATGTACACCTCAAGGTGAAATGATTCCGCAACCTGGTTCAATTACTTTTCTCACCAATCTATATGTCTAACATAGTCCATCCTATTGAATTATAGCATTTATTATTAGGGTCAAACATGATCAACTAAGTTAATCAAAGCTTGGTTGGGGAGGGTCTTACAATTGTGTAGGCCAATATAAATCTCAAGAGATAAATTTTAATTCTTTTGTTGAGGAAGTATATGGTAAAGACATTGTCTTTGGTAAAGACGTGATGTAATTGAAAACAAACAAATTCTCAAAAGGCCTAGTAGCTTTGGGAAGGGTTTTTAATGGTAATGATAGGTCTACTATGAAGCAAGCAGTAGTTAATCAAGATGATTTTGAAGAAATAAATCATGGAGCTAAAAATGCCCCAAAAAAGGAATACATAGGTAAGAAAATTAGTTCAAAAATCAAGGAGACTATTATAGAATTATTAATAAATATAAACATGTGTTTCCATGGTTATACAATGATCTGAAAGCTTATAAGGAGGATTTTTCTGTAGTGCCATAAATTGTACACCCTTATTTACGTGCTACAATTTTACGCTTAGGTTAGAACCCGCCTTAGTGCGTTGCATTTTACATTTTAAATTCCCTTTAAGAATTTAATTAGTCAATTTAATTAAATCTAAAGTCCTCTTTTATCATTCCACATATCATAAAACTAGGCCCTTAATCTTAAGTGTGCCCCTTTTTATTTTATTCTTTTCAATTAATCTATTCACAATAACTTTGATTAAGTCCTATATCTAAACACCTCCAATTTTGGCACTAATATGGAATTGACTTTGTAATCACGATATCATATATCTCTAAAAAAAAACCAAAATAGAGCACGACATTTTGGTCCCAACTTTTTCTCCTCAAATTTTAGGATCATGTTTTGGTGGTATTATAATGTTTGAATCCAAATTCGTGTGAAAATATATCAGTCGTAGGTTGGACTTTGATCAAAAACAAAGTTAGGGTTTCATATATAAAGCCTTTCCTCTCCTCATTTGAATGATCCATTATCTAGAAATTGAAGGTGCCTCTTGTGAAGTCAAAGTACAGGTTTTGTAAAGTTATCAATCAGCAAATCAAGAATTCATCAAGTCTAAATCAACCATTTTCATCATCAATTGAAGATTTGAAGATATTGAAGAATAATAGGAGAGCATCGATTTTTGATTGGATTGTACCTCTCCCTTAGGGTTAGGTATGGTTTCATGTTATTTTCATGTCTTCATATGAGTTTCACAACACTTATTTTTAGATCTATATTATTGCTTTAGATTCAATATTGCATATGTGATTTGAAGTATTCTCATTTTCATTTAGGGTTTATACTCAAAAGCATACAGTAGAACTTTAATTCTTGCATTTTTAGCTAATTTAGGATCTTATACATGTTACCTACATTTTACTATAGTCAAATTTGGTGACCTGTTGAGGCCTTATACATTGCAGTTTGGAGAAACTCACACAAATTTTTTTTACATATTATGATTTTAGAAATTTGAATTTTATTTCATTATGAAAATACTTTCAAGAAACAACATCAAAGAGTTGCATAAAAATAGATTTTCATTTACAAAATATTGTACAAGGTATCCCACACAAGTTGTGGGAATAGCTATTACTGTAGACATACATTTCCATACATCATGAAAATAAACTACATAATAGAAGAAATAGAGAGTAGGAGAATAGGGTAATCCATCATTGCCTAGAATGACGAGTCTAAACTTGAGAGAGTTGCCAAGCTACAGCTGCCCATCCACTCCACCTTCTTCAACTCTTAGTCTATCAGTACCTGTAAGAGATTTGAAAAAACTATGTTAGAGCAATGAAAGATTATCATATTCTCATACTCAAACTCAATAGTTATGTAGTTCATCATCACAAAGATATGAAAACATATGCCTACAGTAAGATATCAGATCAGATTCAGAAGAAAGGAATCAATGCAGATAAAGTTTCATGAGATAGGAACAAGTATCATGTTTTATCTAATGTGTTTGTTTCATGTGCAGAAACGGGTTTTAATTTCATATCCATCAAGTATGTGGGTTAAAATGGGATCCCACAAGGGTTGAGCTCAGCATAAATGTCATCATTCATAGGGTGACACTAACCAATTATCAAATAGTGAGTACATCAATCCATGATCCCATATATTGTCACTCAAGGACAGTACAAACTACCATCCAATGGCAGTATATATTGTGAGGCCCTACCTCGATCCCATCATAGTACTTCTCTGATATTCATGTTAGACTTATTATTTGATATATTTTTATTTATTTTTTCCAAAACAAGGTGGCGGTGCCACTTAATATATTTTATTATATAAAGTTGATTCAAAGAGCTCCCAGAGAAAAGAACCAATAAGAAAAACTCTAATCCTTGCTCTACAATACATAGAAAGGTTGTGAGATTTAAATCTCAAATATGCCAAGAAATACAATATCTTATAGTGTCCAAAATACCGAGTGCCATAAAACATCCCCCAGTATCGAATATTTTCTGGAATCTATTGTGCAAGATGCAGTCTAAACCAAAACATCATGAGAGCTATGCACATTTACATAGCAGTCCACAATCTATCTCACTTATGAATTTATCCAACTTACAATCCAGCACACTTCTCAAATCGATATCCCTTCACAATATACAGATGCAACAAAACCACAGGACCCTGCACTTATAATATCACACATACCAATTTATATCATTATGAAAAAAACCACTATATAGCTATATGTAATATTATCCTGTACCCATATCCTCCAAAAAAATTTCCTTAAGAATTGGATAAGAATCAAAATCACAATTCGGACCCATCATATTAAGTTCCTCCTTGGAACTTCCCATATTTTCCAAATGATCTGCAACCCGATTCCCTTCTCTATACACATGTGAAATGGTGAAGTTTGTAAATGTATCAATTAGTGTCCATGCTTGTTCAAGTAAATATCTTATCTGCCAATTATCAATATTTCTCTTTATGCAAGCATTGATAATAATAGTTGAATCGCCTTCAATGTGTATATATGAGATGTTCATTTTTTTTACTAGTAGAATACCTTCAAGTAAAGCATATGCCTCTACAAAGTTGTTAGTACCCAGTGGAATAAAAGTAGCTTTCAAAGCTAAAACACATCATGTGTGTTCCCTTATGCATACTCCTATCCCTGCATCACCTAGGTTCCCTTTAGAGGAGCCATCAAAATTTAGTTTGAAATGCATTGAATTCGAAGGACACCATTTCACTTTATTTCTATCAATTTTACTAGTTCTCACTCTCGGAAGACAAGGTGATAAAGGAATAGAGATGCCCTTCTAGCAGTTAATAACTTGACCATCCCAAGAAGTAAATTCCCTATTTGAATTGAACTGATTTGAGACTTGAGAATTAACCAGTTATGATACTGATTTTTCAATATAATTGAAAACTTCAGAAAGATGAGATGTTTGCTTTCTAAAAATACGCTTATTTCTTTCCCACCAAAGTGACCATACTACTATGGATGGGATCACTTTCCAAATACATACAAAAAGAGAGGATGAGTATAAGACTGGCCATGACTGGAATAAATCCCATACATTATCTAGAAGAGGCATGTTAAAGGAAAGCTTATCAAGCACGAACATCCAACAATAGTGAGCAAAATCACATTGGAGGAGGAGATGATCTAATGTTTCACTGTGTTCACCATAAAGTACACAAGCAAATGGATGTGCAATATTCAATTTAACAAGTCTCTCACTGGTGAGTATTCTCTTATGTAGAGCAAGCCAAGAAAACATCCCCGCCTTGGGAAGAACATTATTATTCCAACAGAAATTGTAGGCTCTTTGTGAATAGGATTGAACAGACATTTGATGAATTGCCTTATACCCTTCCTTGATAGAGTATTTTCCATTCTTCGCAGGGCACCATATCAATTTGTCCAAACCATTAGAGATAAAGATAATGCGGTTCTTGAGAATCAAAGAAAATTTTACCTTTTGACTTGGGGAGATTGGGAGTAGAGTTGGCTTCTTCCAAATGACACGATTTGAAGGCTTCTCAAGATCATCTATGTAATCATAAAGGTGTGAACCCCAATGAGCAGTAAATATAGGGATCACATCTACTAGGGACTCCTCTAGATTAAGAGGGGGGAGACCACTCCATGAATCATGACAAAAGTTGACTTCTTTGCCATTATGTACTTGCCACTTTAAGTATCTAGTAATCACATTCCTAGAGTCCATCATGAAGTTACAAACTGCAGATCCTGATGGAGGATCAAGGATAGTAAATATACGTGAAGGGGTAGGAGTATCTAAATACTTTGCTTGCATAATTTGACACCATAAAGCATGTGGTTTTTCATACATATTCCAAACTAGCTTTCCGCCAAAGGCCTTATTCCTTTTTGACAGATCGTGTAGACCCACCCCGCCCGTAGATTTGCTTGGAGTCATTTTATTGAGAGACACAAGTGAGATCTTTTTCTCTTCTAAAAGATTACCTTTCCAAATAAAATTTTGAATAATTTTCTCGATATGAGAGACAATAGATTTTAGGGCTTGAAGGACTGAAATGTAGTAGTTTGGAATTGTAGCCAAAATAGTTTTGACAAGAAGGATTCTACCTGACAGAGATAACCATCTAGGTTTCCACACAGAAATTTTTCTTTTTAATCTGTCAATCACAAAATTCCAAAAAGAAGATTTCCCTACTCCCATAAAGAAAGGGATACCCAAGTATGATGATGGAAGAGAATCCACTGGAAATCCCAATGTTTGGATAATGCTGTTAGACACCATTTCAAAAGTATTGAATATAAATAGTTTAGATTTTTGCGCACTGATTTTCTGTCCAGATCCAGAAGTATATATGTCCAATATTTTCTTAATATGCCAAAGAAAAGTGTATCATATGCAAATAAGGTGTGGGTGATAGAGATTGAGGTATTAGGGATGCATACCCCCTTCCAAAAACCCAAACTCAACTGCTTATTGACCAATCTACTAAAAGCTTCTGCCATGATAATGAATAGAAAAGGTGATAGCGGGTCACCTTGTCGAACCCCTTGGGTGGCTCGAAAAAAACTGAAAGGATTACCATTAACAATAACTGAAAAATGTGCCCCAGAGAGGCAATTTTTGATCCATTTGCACCACTTATCTGAAAAGCCAAACTTTTTAAGCACTCTCAAAAGAAAGAACCAGCATACTTTATCATATGCTTTCAACATGTCTAATTTAGCTATAAAAGAAGGGGACTGTGAAGAGTTAATTGAGTGCAGAACTTCATGGGCCACAAGCGCACCTTCTAATGTTTCCCTGCCAGGAACAAAACCTCCTTGTTGAAGAGATATTACTTTAGGTATCAAGGATTTTAACTGGAGATAGATAGCTTTTGTGAAAATCTTGTACACTGAATTACATAATGAGATAGGCCTAAAATCTGCAAAAGATTGAGGGTTATTGGATTTGGGGATAAGAGCAAGATGGGTTAAATTGAAGTTCTTGAGAATAAAATCTTTTTGTCTTGACTCCTCCAAAGCCATTAAAAGATCAAAGCCTAAAATGTCCCAACACTTTTGAAAGAATAGTATGGTGAAACCATCAGGGCCTAGAGACTTTTTAGGAGCCATCAAAAATACCACCTCTTGTAATTCAGCAAGAGAGAAAGATTGCATCAAATAATCATTATCACGTTGTGAAATCAGACAAGGAATGGAGTCTAACAATATGTCGACATTGGACTCCTCAGAAACAAAAGGAGGGGAGGGAGCAAGAAGATTTTTATAGAAGAGTTCGCCCTCTTCCCTAATTTCTTGTTCATTAGTTAATTTTTCCCCCGAAGAAGAAGCATTCATAGAAAAGATAGTAGATGTAGCTTGCTTAATCTTTGCATAAGCCTGGAAGAATTTAGTATTTTTATCTCCTTCTTTTAGCCATAATTCCCTTGATTTTTGTCTCCAGTATTCCTCCTCTCTAGAGCACAATTCTTCCCAGTAGCTTTGTAAATGCTTCTGCTTTAAGAAAATTTCTGGATTAATCCCAGTAGAAAAGATAAGTTCATTGACATCCTTTAATTCCTTCTCTACCTTTGTTTTTTCTGCAAAGATATTTTTGAATACTTTCCTATTCCAAACTTTGATGTTTGCTTTTACAAACTACATTTTCATATAAAGTTGAAACATTTTATTCCCCCTGCAGAAGGGGGCACTCACCCACCATTGATGAAGTAGAGCATGAAAATGTGGATGTCGAATTCAAACTTAAAAGAATATCTATGATGAGAAACTTCATGTTTATCTAGACATAATTCGATAGGAAAATGGTCAAAACCGGAGAACGATAGAATTTTAGAGTTGAAAGTATATTTCTGAAGGATCCATTCATATGAAGTGAAAAACATGTCCAATCTGCTCGCAATTTGAGGGGAAGTTCTCTAGTTTGTCCGTGTAAATTGACTGTTAGAAGGTGAAATGTCAGAAAGGGCATTATCAGACACAAAAGATCTAAAGTCTTCAATCACCTTAGGTGTTGTAGGATTGCCTCCACGTTCTGAGACAGGATGGCATTAAAATCACCTCCTAAGATGATTTTCTGAACTCCTTGTTGTTGGATCTAACAAGTTATAGTATTCCAAAGAGCATGTTTCTCTTGAGGAGCTATTGAGCCATAGATATTAAAGAGAACAAAAGATAAATCAAAATTTTCAATAAGAATAAGATGCCAATTTGTCCCTTGACTTAAAGTTTTTTCTTTGATTGTCTTGGTATTCCACAAGGTCAGAATACCACCGGAAGCCCCTACTGTAGGAATATGTACGAAATCCCATAAAGTCCATTTTTAAAAAATATTTTGAGAGGCTTCATCTGAAAGCTTTGTTTCTTGTAGTAAAATTATGTCTGCTTGGGAGGAATCCAGCTGCTGCTTGATCCACCCCCTCTTGTCAGAGGCATTCAAACCTCTAACATTCCAAGATAAGATCCTCATTGCATCCAAGAAGAACAACATGTTCTTCTTGGTCTTGTGTGTGGTGAAAACTTATCTACAATTGTACTCATTCAATACTCATTCATACATAATGGCGGGTCTACATGTACTCATTGTGATGATGATATGATACATTTATACATGTCTTATGAAAAATTCATTTTTAAGATGCATATGATGATGCAATTTAGTAATTGATTTCATATGGATTTGCTAGGAAAAATGTTAATTGGATACTATCTCTATTGCTTTTGATTTGGATCAATTGATGAGATGTTGTGAAATTGACATTATATGTGTATTTCCTTTCTTGTGCTTACATATGCATGTGGTTCTGGATTACTAATGTGTGAAATGAGATGTGTAGGAAATTAATCCATGTGACCATGAAAATACACAAAGAACTAAGACCAAACCTATGTGAAATAGTAAAGCCAAGGTTTGTCTATTTGGAGATCCAATACCTCGTATGTGATGAATTTAATTTTGTAATAGTGATGTTTGAGTGTAAGTTCATAATTGTAATTATTATTGTTAATATTCCTAAAAAGGACATGCCAAGTGATGTGTATTTTATGGTGTCAATCGACACTTGTGATGTGTGTGAGCTAGCAAATGACATGTCCTTAGGAAGGAAAGTGTGTAACCCAAAGCATTTTCGAATATCATGGTGTGGTCCCAAAAGATAATTTGGTTAGAGAGCCATTAGTTTGGTCAAATCAAGTTTGACCCATAGACAAACTTTAGGTGGGTTTTTTGGGGGTCAAACTAACTCCTAGGATTGATTTTAGGTCATTTTTGAAAGCCCATATGATATACCTATGGATAAGGGTCATTTTAAGCCATGTGACCACTCGAATGTGACTGTCAAGTCACCTCAAAAGTGGGTTTTTCAAGATGGACAAAATTGAACTTTTAGAAGATTGACTCTTAGGTAGACAACCTTCCTTTTGGTGTTTATGTGCACTTCCCCATCTTGCAACCGCTTTTTTTCAGTTTCCATTTCTAGAAACCCTATAAGAGGTTGGGAAGACCAACCTATGGGAACTCGCATCCTTTCCAAGGAAGTTGGAAAGTTTGAGGAGAGTCTACATAGGGGAGATTTTCAAACTTGGGACTTTGATCACCCACTCTCCAATCTTGGAGACAAATTTGGAGTACTGAATTTGAAGTTTTATAATAGAATTTGGCTAAGTAAGAGGATTTTAAGGTAACTGAGAAGCTCTTCTACAACATACATTCCATAGAATAAGTAAAGTTTGGTGTCAATCCTTCTAAGTAGTTAGCTACATACATGTTGAGAAATGGTAAATATGAATTTGTTAAGAAATGAATATGTTATCTATGTTCTTGAAACTATGTTTTTTTGGAATTGTTTTAGTTGTTTTTCCTTTGTAATTTCTTGTTGTTGTACATGGGAGTCAAGACTAAACTCACCCTTGGGAGGCAACAGTATTCTTGGGGTGGAGGGTTTTAGGACAATCTAAGAGTGTAGAGTCTCTCTTCTAGGAAGAGAGGGATAATCAAGGATTATGGGATCCTCCTTCTTGTTATTTTTTTGTATAAAATTGGGGGTCATAAGGGGAGTTTTGGCCTAAAGCCTTTCGGGGACATAAGGATCATTTTGGTCATGTGAGAGACCAAGTAGATGGATTCTTTAGCCTTGTGAAGCCATTTTGTTATCAATGGTTTTATTGCAGTTTCTCCCTTTAGATACTTGGTCCACCTTCACCCCATTGTTTTGAATCACTTGGTGACTATGTGCAAGCCTTGGGTCGGGAGTTATTGTTGAAATGTTTTCCTTGTAAAATCTGTGTTTTGTATGTGTGTGATTAAGTATGTGTGTAACATGTTTGGTCCTTAGTTATCCTAGCTCCGGGTTGGCCTCTTGTAGGCCTAAGTTGGGAGGTGAGCCTCCATGGTCACAACCAAAGCTTTCATCTACTTGCAGGTCTGCAAATTGTTCTAACAGATGAAGAAAGGCAAGATTTCTTATGTGGCTATTAGAGGATGTTACCAAGCGCATCTACTTGTTCACTTTCATATTTCACTTTTGTAATGTATTCAGTTAATTTTTGAAAAAATTGTAAAGAAGAAAAAGATAATGAAATCCTTGTATTCAATGTATTCAAAAAAAAAGAGTGCATTACTTGCTTTGGCCATTTTATTCTTTAGTATGTAAAAAAGTCAAATTTCTATTTATGTTTCTATTGTAATCCTATGTTGAAGAAATAAAATAAAATATTCAAAAGATTTCATTTATAAAAAGGAAAGAAAGAATTTAAGTACCATTTTCTTTATTACTATTGAAAAGATATTCAGTTATTATTGAGATGTAACAATAACTATTATGCAAGTTAGGTGTATAATTTATATTTGCAAAAGAGAAATCAGAAAGGAAAAGACTAATTACACTTTTTGTTTATATTCTAGTGTTGTTATTTAAAAGAAAGATCATTTTGTTTTTCTGATTCTACCTTTAAAGGGTTGTTGAAAACAATTCAGTTGGAAAGAATAAATAGTACCGGCTTAACTAGAAAGAAAGGAATAGCTTTATTATTGCATTCTTCTTACTAGCTAGTGTAGATAGATACATGGGTACATTATAGAATTTTCTTTTGAAAACTTAAGTATTTTCAAATCTACATTATGCTTTTAGTTAAAAAAAAAAAACCAGAATGTTTTTTATTAAAAAGGCAATGAGAACAAGAGCACTGACCCTTTACATAGCAAAACTATCAATCATAGTGCAAAAACAGCAATTAACATGTGAGGGCCTACCTCGACCTATCCTAGCATTTTAGTGATTTTCATGTTGGAACTATTATGGATGCTTTCTTTCTATGCATTATGGATATAGAACTTTACATAATCCCAGGATTGGATAACATTGATATATTGATGCTTCATTTCTATGCATTATGGATATAGAATTTTATATGATTCTAGGATAGGATAACATTGAGATGGTGTACGTCATTTATTTGATTTGCAAGACTTTATTATGATGCTAGAAATATGATGCATATCTTATGAATGGATTAAATTTAAGAGGATTATAATAATTGCTTATGTGGATTTGCTTTGATATATGGTAAATTGATTTGTATGATGTCAATTGTATACAAAGTGATTGATTTGTATTCTTATGTAAGTGTTTAATATTATATGAGGCTATTTGGAAATTACTAATGTGTAATTGAGATGTGCTGGAAAATTATCCATGTGACCATGGAAACATTATGGAGAATCAAGCCTAGGTCTATGTGCGATTGTAAAGCCAGGGGTTGTCTATTTGTAGAGACAAACCCTCGTTTGTAAACTTATTTTAATTTGTAAATGTTATGCTTGCATGAGTATTCAATTTGGTAATTTGTTTAATTTATAAATTTCCATGTGTGTATTTGTGATGTGGAATTCTTTTGTAGTGTCACTTGACACATGTGTGGTATGTTGAGTTGGCATTGTCATGCCCCTTTTTGAGGAATTTATTCTTTTGCAATGTTTATATTTTCAATTATCCTTGAAGGTCCCAAGTAAATCTAGGATAGTGAGCCATTAGGAGGGTCAACTCAGAGTTGACCCGTAGGTAAACTTTGGGTGGGCTTTCAAAGGGTTAAACCAACTCCTAGAGTCAGTTTAGGAGCATTTTTAGTGGGCCTCATGGTATACCTATGGATGAAGGCCAAATTTAGCCATGTGTCCACTCCCTAGGACTTTTTTAACCTCCCCCAAAAGTGATTTTCCCTAGATGGCCGAATTTCATCTTTAGGAGAGCCATCCTTGGTTAGATAACCTTCTTGGTATGTGTCATTCCTTTTCCCCAGTCCATTCCCATTTTTGAGGTGCCTTGGCTAGGGACTGTGTAAGACTTTGGGAAGACCAACCAATGTGAGCTCTCACTCTACCCAAGAGGTTTGGAAAGAGTGAGAGAAGCCTTCTTAGGCAAGGGATTGAGACTTAGGAAGTTAATCACCCACTCTCCATCTTTGGAGATGAGATCTTGCAGTTTTGAAACAAGTTTAGGATAGAATTTTTGGCTAAGTGTGGAAGAAAAGAAGTGTGGATTTGGGCTACTCTTCTCCAAACTATCCCTTGTAAACCCTTGGCAGATTCAAGGTTGGTTCAATCTCTTACTTTGTATGTTGAAAATATGTTTTGAAAGATTGCTTGAATGTAGTTGTTTTCTTCCCTTGTATTTAATCTGTGAAGATATATATGTGATCTTTCACTTGTTTCTTTTGTTATGCATTTTCTTGTGTTTTGGGAGTATCCAAGGCCATCTTACCCTTGGGAGGGTAGAATGGTCTTTGGGGTGGAAGGTTGTTTGACATCCTTAGAGTGAGAGTCTCTCTTTAAGAGAGTGATCTCAAGGGGTTTGTTTATGTGACCCTTGTTGCATAGTTTTGTTTATGCATTTAGGGGTCATAAGGGGAGAAATTATGGCATGTATGCCTTGGGGGTCATAAGGATGTTGGGTCAAGATGGATTTATGATGTGTTCTTGGTTGCCATGAGATGGCTTGTGATCTACTATCTTGCAATTCTCCTCAAGGTACTTGGTCCACTTCCACCCATGTAAAAATGTGATGATGTTTAGCCTTGGGATGGGAATGTGTTTGTTTTGAGTTTTCCTTGTGTGTTTGTGTATTGTTTGAGTGTAACCCATCTAGGTCTTGGTTCTCCAAGCTTGGGGGTGGCTTCTAGTAAGCCTGGGATGGGAGGTGATCCCTCTATGGTCACAACCTTAAGACTTTGTAATGCAGGTTTGCTTGGAAAGGAAGAAAAAGGAAAGCTAGGAGTTGCTACAATATTATTTATTTGAGTTGTAAAGGAATAATGTATTTATATATTTAAGTCCTCATTCATTAGGAATGAGAGGCTAGCTAGGTATTTCACCCATTTGTAAAGTTGACATATTGTATCCAAGTATTCTTTTAAGAAATGCATTATTTTGTTAAGTGGTTATTGCAAAATGAAATATGTATTTATGGGTTAAGCTTTCTATGGTTTGAGTTAAAATCTATTGCTTTTATTTCTTGAAAATAAAGAAAGGCATTCTATCTCTTTATGTTGTATTTAACTAGGTGATATAGATTTAAATGAAACTATGTTAATGTTGTTGTCGTTTATTTGAAATCTGTCATTTTTTTTCCTTGTAAATAATGTAGGAAATTAAATAGATAAGTAAATTTATTTCAAAGAAAGCATGAATGTTAGTAGGCTAGAAATAACATTTAGTCCTAGTTATTTAGATCCTAATGCAGAATATGCTAAAATAGATATTACAAGGACAATACTTATGTTGCTGTAATTTTCTTTACTTCTGTCATTTATTTATTTAAAAAAAAATGCAGAAAGTTAAGGTAGACAAATTTATCTTTTCCTATAGTTAACTATTAGAAGTTTACAATGAAAAGAAATGCAATTAGTTAAATCTGTTAGTTTTTAGAAAATCTACTTTTGTGATTAGAAATATATATATATGTATATATATATATAAGAGAGAAATCTAGAAATTCAGATAGATAAGAAATGAAAGAAAAAGATAACTATTGTGTTTTTGTTCTATTTTGCTTTCTGTCAGCCATTAATTTATTCTATTACTGTATATAAAAAAAAGGAAATACAACAAAAATAAATCTAATACATGACTAATAGATTTATGTCTATTTTAAATGAAGAAATGAACTTTTTGATATATTTATCATGTTGTTAAATCTGACAGTCATAATATTCTTAATGTTGCATATTCAAAATCTATTTAACCTAACTTAAGGAATATTTGTATGCATGTTTAACTAGATCACACTTTACATCAATTTAAAAAGAAACGAAATATATATTTATTTTTATGTTGTCATTATTTTATTGTTTCCTGCATGTTTAAAAAAAAAAGAAATCTAAAAACCTCACCCTAGAGATATATATATATAACAAAAAAAAAAAAAATTAAAATACAATTGCCGAAACCCTTACCCGAGTGTACGCCGGAGCCGAGGCTCTTGCAGGCCCCTGGGTGGCACGGGCCCTTTGTGGACCACGACCTGCAAGGGCGGCCGTGGCCGCCACTGCGTGTTGCGACCCGCAGTGGCACACACGGCGCTGCTACGGGTAGTGCCTCCCCTGTCTGCAGCCCACCTCAAAACCGCAACCCCCTGCGTTATATTAAACGTTGATTGCGTTAACATTCTGCGGCCATTAACTTCATTTGGCCATTCCACCATTATCCCTCCTTCCCTGCATAACACATTAAACCCTAACCCGGTTCGGGTTAGGGTAGATAAGAAGTTTAAAAAGAAAAAATGGTTTGGTTACGTTATTTTATAACTATTATTTTAGGGTTTTATCTATTATTTTTAAATAGTTTATGTGAATAAAAAGGGGGGAAACCCTATTCAAAATTTGAATAGGGTATCCCATGTTTATTTGGTAATCCTTGATTTTTATTAATTTTAAATCAATTAATTTTAATATTGCTTATATATGTATTTATATATATTTATATATGAGTACAAAATTGTGTATGTGTAGTTTAGTTTGGGTATTTCTATATATATATATATATATATAAGAAGTTTAAGTTGAAATCTAATTGATTGTATTTTAAATTGATAAATATTAATAAATGCTTAATTAATAATTAGACCTTAGGGGTCTATTTATTTGGCCAACATTAATTAAAGTTTATAGGGCAATTTAAATTATGGATTAACTTAACCCTTTGGTCAAATTTGAGATATTATATTTATTGCTCAATTGATTATTAAATTTTAATAATCTAAACGCTAGAATTAATTTAATTAAACCCTAGAGCAATTAAAAGATTAATTGAAATTAATAATATCTCTTGTCATTAGTTAGAGATTGTTGTTCAAATTAATTATTAATTAATGAAATAGTAATGACACTTTTGGAGAATTTATTTCTGCATTTATTTAATTATTTTCGCATGCATGATTAAGTTAATTGGATTTAACTGAGTAAACCACTCCTTTATATTTCTAGAGTTCAAACATAGTTAAGACAAGACTTATTATTGCATTTTTATTTTAGCTTAATTAGTTTTATTAGGTTGTTTAAAAAAAAAAAATTGTTGTTCTGTTTTTGCCCAAAAGTTTGGGCACGACATAGCGTCACCAACCATAAAAAAGGAACCAAGTCTTTTTAACAATCAAAAACAACAGCAGAAAAAACAAACTACAGGGGTGCCTTGTGCACCCATGTGCCCTCCATGGTACTGCTCCAATCGGTAGACAAGAATTTGTATAGGTCCCTAGCCTCCTGTTTGTCCTCCTCAATGTCAACATAGCATTCCCTCAACAGAATGAGGGTGAGTGTGGAGCTGTGTAATACCTGCAAATAGAATTTGATCAGGCCCACCATTTGGGCTTCCCAAGTCTCCATCTTGTTCTTGAGTTGTTTGACCTCCTCCTTGATAGACTGCAAATCGAGAACAGGGCCAAGGTTTTCAATTCTCTGTGTGATGTCTAGCACATATGTGCTCACCTTTTCCATTTGCTGCAGAGTAGGGGCCTTCTGGGGGTTCTCAGCAACCAAATCATCAGTAGTTTTCGTAGTCTCTTTGGGCTCGCCATCAGCAATGGAGTTGTCAGTATCCTTAACCAGGTCCATCAGAGGGATAGAATTCATCACATGTTCGGCCAAGTTTAAATCCTTATCCAATTTTTCAGGATCCGGAGCATTGTTGTCAGGGATTTCCACACTCATAAGACCCTCAGTGTCCGTGTTCATAGGGGTCGTATCTTTATCATCAATGAGTTCCTGGGATTTCCTTTCAGGAGTAGTCATTTCAACAGCACCAATAGTGGTCGAGACTATGGGGTCCCTAGTCATATTAATTATCAGCATCCCCATCAGGGTCCCCCTTAGTTTTAGGGCCCTCCTCCTTCTTGTCCCCAATGGGGTCCTCCTTAGAGTCCAGATTCTCAATAAACGGGGTCTTCTTACTGCGGCCTTTGGAAGCAAGTCTAGAGGATCTCCTTTTAACCTCCAAGTCCAAGAAAGGGTTGTCATTCTTAGTGTCCTCAGCTAAACAATTGTCATCATAGACAATGTGTACGCATTTAGCGGGGGTTTTTCTTTTTCCCTTGGATAGGGAGTGAGAAGCACTAGGGGAGGCAGGTAGAGTTAAGCTAGGGGAGACCGCCGAAAGAGAAATAGCTGAGGCATAGGCAAGCAAGGACATGGTTGCCATGGCAAAGCCCTCCTGGGGATATTGGAAGAATCTAGGGAAAGCCAGAGACAAGGTCGTGACCTACTAGGGAGTCAGCATTGGGGGCTGAGAGAGCGAAAGAATCCTAGGGGGGTAGAGAGACTCATGGAATTTATATAACTTGTAAATAAGACCCCAGTGGAGGAGGAAAGGAGGCTTATCCCCATGCTTAGGGTCCATAGTGTCCTTAACAGACCTCTCTAAGGAGTGCAGTAAATAAAATGGCAGACAAAGCAAATCATTACTGCGGAAGTGATTGAGGAGGGACAAATGGTAGTAGTAGAATACCTTATACCTACCTTCGAGAGTGAAGTATGTCATGATCATGAGGTAGATCATGTTCCACAGGTGCTTGAGATCCTCCTGAGCAAACCCACCTTGCAGCTTGATAGGTTCCTCACGGCTGCGGAAAAACCATTTCAAACCCTCATTGTTTGCAACATGGTTGGTATGCTTCCAGCGACGGCCATCCAGGGTCAGCTTTGTAGCTTGGGCAATGGTCTCCTCGGAGACATCAAAGATAATGTTGTGAACCGAGACCCATCTTTCAGACCAGGAGTAGGCAAAAGAAACCAAGAGTTGCTCATCATGGCCCTTCAGGCAGTCCATAAAATCAGCAATTCCACCTTCAACACAAAAATTTCGGATGAGAGGGTCATTTTTAAAATCATCTGGATTGTCAGGTTCATATCTCACTCTGTCGCCCCCCATTCTGTCCACCAACAAAGCTTCCTTAGTCATAAAATAGATGAAGTTGTAGAGACCCTTGGAGAAGCAAGCCAGGAAGAGAAAATGGGGAATGTGCGAGCCCAGCATCAATAAATGAGAAATGAGGTTGCGCACATGGGAAAACAAGAAGTCACTTTTAGTAATGATTTGTTGGTTATGAGGCATTAAGAGATAGCAGATATCAGCAGCAACCAACACGTTTCTAATCTAGTCATACTCCATCATGGCTTTGCAAGCCCAAGTGAAATCCAACATAGCAACGTGTGTGTCATCTCCAGCATGGTTGAACGAGTCACCACCTAATCCAAAGGGATCTGAGGAATATTCCCATTATTTGAATTATAAATCCACCAGCTCCAGATAGACCTGGGGAAAAAAGGAGGGGGAGGGAAGCATTTAGCAGCCACTCAATCATTAGTAGGGATCCTAGATTTCTCTTCCTAAAGGAGGAAGTTAACATGGTCTAGGAGTGATTTGTGACTCCTCCAACATCTCAACCCTAAGAGGTTTAGGCCAATGGCTGCCATGGCATCCACCACACATTTTCCTTCCCTGTAGGTATGCATAACTCTGAACAATTCAAGCCCGGAGATAAGCCTCAAGGTGTCCCTGATGGTTCCCTCAATTGTCCAATTCAGCTTATTCCGCCCTTTGACAACATTAATGATGAGCATGGAGTCCCCCTCAATGTCCATTATTATGATTCCCATGGAAAGGGAAATGTAGATTCCCCAAGCTAAGGCCATCGCTTCAGCCTGATTAGAGGAATGACCATTCAAGTTGCCCACATAAGCAGCATCGAGGGCCCCAAGATGGGATCTAATCACCCCACCACCACCAGCTAGGCCCCCCTTGGCATCCCCATCAAAATTAAGTTTAAAATCAGTAGCTGGGGGGAACTAGATTGTGCATTGTCTTAGAAGTCTCTTAGAGGAGTCAACAAGAGAGAATGAGGGGGGGAGGTTCCAGCATCTGGCAATTCCCCAGTCCCAGATAAAGGGGGGCTTGGATGCCATTCGAGTTTTTGAAACAAAGATGTTCTCAAGAATTAGATTGAGGAACCGAGCAAACACCATTTCCACAGAGGTCTCTTTGTCTCTGAATATCCTATCATTCCACTCCTTCCAGATACACCAGCTAACATGGGGGGGGATCTAATTCCACTATTATTGGATAAGGGGGTTGGAAGAGGGGCCCCGAAACTCCTAACACAAATTTACCAAATTGTCATGCATAACCCAACTGATATTAAGTTTACTATAGACCATCCCCCAAAGCTCCCGAGTGAAGGCACAATAGAGGAAGAGATGTGCTGGAATTTCTTCATCATCTTTGCAGAGGATACATTTGTTAGGGAAATGAAAACCCCTCTTGACCAAGTTGTCTTGGGTCAAAATTTTGTTGAGGAGGGCAGTCCACTAGAAGAAATTGACCTTGGGGAGGAGTTGGGGATTCCAGACCTCTTTCCAAATAGAGGAGATAGGTTCCCTGAGTAAGCTGGTGTAGGCAGTCCTGACAGAAAAACCTCCAGAGGGGTCCCACTTCCAAATAAGTATGTCGTCTCTATGGAACAGGGGGAGGAATATACCAGCCTAAAGCTTCTGGAGCTCTCTAGCAGCAAGAAGGAGGAAGGGGAAGTTAGCACAACGGTCCTCCAAGGCCATCCAAGTGCAATTACTGAAGTAGTCACTGACCCTTTCACCGAAGAAGCCTTTAGTAGCTTCTTGTAACCATCTTAGGAAGGGGGAAGAAGAAAGGGGTCTCTCCCCTAACCAGCAGTCTTCCCAGAAAAGAATGTTCCTGCCATTTCCAATAATCCACTTCAAACCATGAGATAAAGGGTCCCTGTAGCTTAAGATGTTATTCCAGATTTTGGAACCCCTGGGAAGGTCCTCCTCTTTCAGGACAGAGGAAAACTCTGCATTAGCCATGTACTTAGCCCTGATGATCCTACTCCAATTCGTATCCTTGTTCAGAAGCTTACAGGCAATTTTAGTCATAAGGGCCTTATTGAATCTTGAGATCTTACAAATTCCCAAGCCGCCCATAGCCTTGGGAAGACACACTTTGTCCCAGCCCACTAAGGCAAGCCTCTTCTTTTCTTCCATTCTCATCCAGAGGAAAGTATTTTGAATGTTTTCCAACTTAGCAGCCATAGCTGCAAAAATATTAAACAGGGAGAGAAAGTACATGGGGATCCCCTGGAGGGAGGAGGAAAGCAACTGCAACTTCCCCGCACTACTCAAGAATCTACCTTTCCAACCAACCAACTTTTTCTGCATTCTTTCAAGGATAGAGATCCAAAAGGAATTAGAGACATCCTTAACAGTCAATGGGAGACCAAGATAGGTGCCAGGGAGGGACGCTATTTGATAGCCAAGGATTTTGCAGACTTTATCTTGGAGTTGTATATTAGTGTGAAAGAAATAAATGTTGCTCTTATCATAGTTGATGTGTTGGCCAGAAGCCAGAGCATAGGCGTTAAGAAAGGATTTCCAAGCCTTAGCTTCCCAAATAGAGGAGACATCAAAAAGGATCATATCATCAACAAATGGTTGTAGAACATTGGGGGGCATCGTAGACGCTGGCTTGATACCCAGCAGAGTACCCCTGCAAACCAAAGAGTTCGGGTTAGAGGCCAACACTTCAGCAAGGATGATGAAAAGGTAGGGGGATAGAGGATCCCCTTGTCTCAGCCCTCTGGAGGCCCTAAATTTCTCCAGGGGGTTCCCATTTAGCAACACAACATAGGTGATAGTAGAAATGCATTCCCCAATAAGTTTGATAAGTTTTTCTCCAAACCCCATAGCTCTAAGAACTTTGAAGAGGAAGTTCCAATTGACCCTGTCATAAGCCTTAGAGATGTCAAGCTTGAGAACCATCCTTGCCTAATGACATTTATCCATGGAATGAATAATCTCATGAGTAGAGATGACCGCATCAAGAATCTGTCAGCCAAAAGCAAAACCCTTCTGGGATGGGCTAATCAAAGGATCCAAAAAAGGTTTGAGCCTATTGACAAGAACTTTGTTGAAGATTTAATAAATAGTGTTGTAGAGGCTGATGGGGCGAAAGTCCTTGAGAGAAGATGCCTCCTTAATTTAGGAACAAAAGCAATGAAGGTGTGATTGAGTTTGTTGAGGAGACTTCCTGGTCTGAAAAAATCTCTAGTAGCCAAAACAACATAAGGGCCCACCAAATCCTAGAAATCTTGAAAAAAAGTCAGGGGGAAACCATCAGGACCTGAGGCTTTGAAGGAGCCCATAGGAAAAACAGTAGACTTGAGTTCCTCCTCGCAAACAGGGGCCAAGATGAGGTTGTTATCTTCCATCGAGAGGGGTGGTGAGAGGAAGTTAAAAAGGTCCTCCCCCGCAAGGTCCCCCCGGTCGTCATCATCCTGAAATAAGGTTGCAAAGTAATTAGTAGTCATACGGCCCAAGCTATCAATGTCATTGACTACTAGATTGTTGTTGTCCATGAGGGAAGAGATGTGGTTCCTACGCCTATGGATATAAGCAGATCTATGGAAGAAAGTAGTATTTTTATCACCCTCTTTGAGCCATTGGACCCTGGATTTCTATTTCCAAAATAGTTCCTCTTTGTGGGAATTTTCCTTCCATTTTCTGCGGAGGGTTGCCTCCTCCATATGGGTGGCTTCAAGTGAGTCACCTTGGTCAATATGCTCTTGTATAGAAGTTAGTTTACTGTTAAGCTCCTTTTTTTCTTGAATATATCCCCGAAGGTGTATTTGTTCCAGCCCCAGATGTTTCTTTTGACCAGGTCAAGCTTCTGGGCAATCCTGAATATAGAAGTACGAGATATGTTGGTACTCCACCATCTTTTAATGCAGTCCTTGAACTTAGGGTGAGAGTTCCACATAATTTCTTACCAAAAAGGATACTTCCTCCTAGCAGCATTAGTGGTATTCCATAGGAGCAGGGGGTTGTGGTCAGAGACCGTTCTTGGGAGGGCAGTGAGCTTCAAGGCTGGACCAATTCCCCAATTACCTGAGATGAGAAATCTATCAATTCTGACCTAAATAAGATCCTTTCCCTTCTTAAGATTGGACCAAGTGAGTTTTTGCCCCAATATTTCCACATCCATTAACCCATTTCTTGCAATGAAATTAGCTAGATCTGTCATGCTGTCAGAGTATTCAAGAAGGCCTCCCAGCTTCTCAGAGGGAATCAAAGGGGAATTGAAATCACTCGCAATCAGCCAGTGAGCACTGGCATTATTTTGTATTAGAGTTGTTATATCATTCCAGAGCATTAATCTACCAAATTGGACATTAGGGGCATAAACATTGACAAGGATGCAGGAGTCAATCGGGGAGGAGAGTTCAAAAACCAAAAGGTTGGC